>NC_081361.1:103168515-103468515 GCF_030684315.1 Stegostoma tigrinum
GGGGGTTACAGAGATAGGGAGGGGGGTGGGGCTGGAGGGGGTTACAGAGATAGGGAGGGGGTGGGGGCTGGAGGGGGTTACAGAGATCGGGAGGGAGTGTAGGGGCTGGAGGGGGTTACAGAGATAGGGAGGGGGTTTAGGGGCTGGAGGGGTTTACAGAGATAGGGAGGGGGTGTAGGGGCTGGAGGGGATGACAGAGATAGGGAGAGAGTGTAGGTGCTGGAGGAGAGTACAGAAATAGGGAGTGGGTGTAGGGCCTGGAGGGGATGACAGAGATAGGGAGGCGTGTAGGGGCTGGAGGAGGTGACAGTGAAAGGGAGGGGGTGTAGGGACTGGAGGGGGTGACAGAGATAGGGAGGGGGTGTAGGGGCTGGAGGAGGTTACAGAGAAAGGGAGGAGGTGTAGGGACTGGAGGAGGTTAAAGAGATAGGGAGGGGGAGTAGGGGCTCGATGGGGTGACAGGGACTGGGATGGGGTGTAGGGGCTGGAGGGGGTTACAGAGATAGAGAGGGGGTGTAGGGGTTGGAGGGAGTTACAGAGATGGGGGGCTAGGGGCTGGAGGGGGTTAGAAAGATAGGGAGGGGGCTGGGGGCTGGAGGGGGTTACAGAGATAGGGAGGGGGTGTAGGGGCCTGAGGAGGTTACAGAGATAGGGAGAGGGTGTAGGGGCTGGTGGGGGATACAGAGATAGGGAAGGGGTGTAGGGTTTGGAGGGGGTTACAGAGACAAGGAGGGGCTGTAGGGGTTGGAGGGGGTTACAGAGATAGGGAGGGGGTGTAGGGGCTGGAGGAGGTTTCAGAGATAGGGAGAGGGTGTAGGGGCTGGAGGGGGATACAGAGATATGGAAGGGGTGCAGGGTTTGGAGGGGCTTACAGAGATAGGGAGGGGGTGTAGGGGCTGGAGGGGGTTACAGAGATAGGGAGGAGGTTGAGGGGCTGGAGGGGGTTACAGAGATAGGGAGGGGGTGTAGGGGCTGGAGGGGGTTACAGAGATAGGGAGGGGGTTGAGGGGCTGGAGGGGGTTACAGAGATAGGGAGGGGGTGGAGGGGCTGGAGGGGGTTACAGAGACAGGGAGGGGGAGTAGGGGTTGGAGGGGGTTACAGAGACAGGGAGGGGTTGTAGGGACTGGAGGAGCTTACAGAGATAGTGAGGGGATGTAGGGGCTGGAGGGGGTCACAGAGATAGGGAGGGGTTTAGGTGTTGGAGGGGGTTACAGTGATAGGGAGGGAGGTGCTGTGCACAGACCATGGGAATATTGATGAATGGATGTGGTATGCAATGCTGCATTGTGTTAATAATCTGTCGTCACACCACGCGAGGTGAGAGTGCAACAGGTTTATTTCAGATCATGCCGCAACTCACGAAGGGGCAGGGCTGTGATAGCTTGTGATTTTGAGTTGAACCTGTTGTGTTGCGACTTCTGACCTTGTTGTGCCCAGTCCAACAGCGGTTCCTGCACATAGTGTAAAAGCTGGCAGCGGTGAGGAGAGTGTTAAACTGGAAATTGGGCGACTGCAGGATGAGTCAGGCTCCAATATAATCGCTTGATGAGGAGAGCAGCTGGGCACACGTGGACCAGCTCACTCTCTCGTTGTGTGAATGGATGGGTTGTGAGGAGGGGACAGAGGCAGGCAATTTACTGATAGAGGGAGCGCGTCAATTGCTACAAAATACACGGCAGCTTGTCTCATCCTGACGGCACTGGGGGACAAGTGCTCGGAGTGACTTTGATCTGATGCCCCAGTGGGACAGCTGGCCTCATTTCAAACAGGCTGGAATCACCAGAGATTGTTTGAAGTGCTTGAAGCAATTAAGGAACTCATTCCAGCCTCCTGTCTCAGGAACTGATTGTTCCAGGAGCATTGATGAACTCATTTCTGCTCAAAGAGTGGGGCGGCAGGGGGGTGGAATTGGCCAATCACTCAGAAGGTGTAACAGAAATCGATTGGGAGACGGGGTGGGGAATCAGGGTGACAAAGCTTTTTCTTCATGTGAAAACAATCATATCCTGAAAAAGCAATTGCGATTCCATTGCAATAGCACCTTTTCCGTCCTGACAACACAGAGACCAGGGGCAGGGAAGGCCTTTCAGCCCATTGCACCTACAACAATCTGAAACAACCCAGCTCCGTGTTACAGCATTTGGCCCAAACACTTATGCAGCTTGGTTCATCACATCGTGCTTCAAACTGAAAGAGGGGCTTTTGCAGTGGATCCACTGTTAACTCTGACAGTGCGGCACTCCCTCAGTACTGACCCTCCGACAGTGCGGCACTCCCTCAGTACTGACCCTCTGACAGTGTGACACTCCCTCAGTACTGACCCTCCGACAGTGCGGCACTCCCTCAGTACTGACCCTCTGACAGTGCGGCACTCCCTCAGCACTGACTCTCTGACAGTGCGGCACTCCCTCAGCACTGACCCTCTGACAGTGTGGCACTACCTCGGTACTGACCCTCTGACAGTGTGGCACTCACTCGGTACTGACCCTCTGACAGTGCGGCACTCCCTCAGCACTGACCCTCTCATAGTGCGGCACTCCCTCAGTACTGACTCTCCGACAGTGCGGCACTCCCTCAGTACTGACCCTCTGACAGTGCGGCACTCCCTCAGGACTGACCCTCTGACAGTGTGACACTCCCTCAGTACTGACCCTCTGACAGTGCGGCACTCCCTCAGTACTGACCCTCTGACAGTGTGACACTCCCTCAGTACTGACCCTCTGACAGTGCGGCGCTCCCTCAGCACTGACCCTCTCATAGTGCGGCACTCCCTCAGTACTGACCCTCCGACAGTGCGGCACTCCCTCAGTACTGACCCTCTGACAGTGCGGCACTTCCTCAGTACTGACCTTCAGACAGTGTGGTGCTCCCTCAGTACTGACCCTCTGACAGTGCGGCACTCTTAGCACTGACCCTCCGACACTGTGGCACTCCCTCAGCACTGACCCTCCGACAGTGCGGCACTCCCTCAGTACTGACCCTCCGACAGTGCGGCACTCCCTCAGTACTGACCCTCCGACTGTACGGCATTCCCTCAGTACTGACCCTCCGACAGTGCGGCACTCCCTCAGTACTGACCCTCTGACAGTGCGGCACTCCCTCAGTACTGACCCTCCGACAGTGCGGTGCTCCCTCAGTACTGGCCCTCTGACAGTGCGGTGCTCCCTCAGCACTGACCCTCCGACTGTGTGGCACTCCCTCAGCATTGACCCTCTGACAGTGCGGCACTCCCTCAACACTGACCCTCTGACAGTGCGGCACTCCCTCAGCTCTGACCCTCTGACAGTGCGGCGCTCCCTCAGTACTGACCCTCTGACAGTGCGGCGCTCCCTCAGCACTGACCCTCTGACAGTGCGGCACTCCCTCAGCACTGACCCTCTGACAGTGCGGCACTCCCTCAGTACTGACCCTCTGACAGTGCGGCACTCTCTCAGCACTGACCCTCTGACAGTGCGGCACTCCCTCAGCACTGACCCTCTGACATTGCAGCACTCTCTCAGTACTGACCCACTGACAGTGCGCCACTTCCTCAGTACTGACCCTCTGACAGTGCGGTACTCCCTTAGCACTGACCCTGTGACGGTGTACAAGGTGGTCTGTGTCGATGTGATGGAGCTGGGTATTTTCTGTCTGTCTGTTCCCTGTGTGAACCTCTGATTAATCACAATTCCTCTTTGATTGACAGGGTGTTCCTGGGAAACCTGGCCCTAGAGGACAGCGAGGTCCGACGGTAAGTATCAGTCACTGAACCCCTAGAGAAATGGCATTTGCGATGACTGAGAGGCTTGGGAAGAAGCCCGATGTTCATCAACAAAAAACAGAAGTTGCTGGAAATGCTTAGCAAGCCTTGGCGCATCTGTGAAGCAAAAAAACAGAGTTAACATTTTGGATCTGGTGATCAGTTCTGAGGAAGGGTCACAAAACTCAAAACATTAACTCTGCTTTCTTCTTCGCAGACGCCGCCAGACCCGCTGAGTTTTTCCAACGACTTCTGTTTTTGTTCCTGATTTACAGCATCAGCAGCCCCTTTGATTTCTAGTGCAGCCTTCATATAGACCATGTACAAATATTTGTGACACCTGGTAAAATGTCAATAACAGAGGTATTGACGTTGTAAAAGCTGTTGTGAATCATGGGATGAACTCATTTGAGCATATAATTCCACAAGCTGATTGCGGAGCTGAGCAAATGTGTGTTTTCTGCTAGAGGCTTCCTAGGGGTCAGGACCTAGACAAACCTGCTTGTTGTTACCTGGGAAAAGGGGGATTTGTGGGGAGTTTGTAGAGTGACAGTTTATTAAGGCCATTAGGGAAGGAACGGGTGAAGCGCAGTTTTCCCAGATTGACTTCTGTGCTGGTGGGACCAACGTATGAAGAAACAATGTATTCACTGGTGTTTGGAAGACTTTTGAGAGAGGGAATTCCTAAGAAATTCGAACTGGGCTATACAAGGTAAATGCCACTAAGATATTCCCAATGACTAGACTCTCCAGAACCAGGGTACACCTTTTAGGATTGGCATGAGGAGAAACTTCTTCACCCAGAGCATGGGGAGCCTGTGGAATTCTCTGCCACAGAAAGCAGTTTGGGCCAAAACACTGGATGTTTTCAGGAAGAAGTCAGACACAGTTCTTAGGGCTAAAGGGATCGAAGAGTAGGAGGAAGAAAGCAGAAATACTGAGTTGGGTGATCAGCCATGATCGCATTGAATATTGGAGCAGGATCGAAGGGTCAAATGGCCTCCACCTGCTCCTATTTTTTATGTTTCTGTGCAAACAATAGGCAGGATAGGATGAGCTCAGAGAAAGACTGAGAAACAGGCAGAAACAGCACAGACAACGACAGAGTCTCTCCTGATTTACTCAATCAAACTCACTTCCTGACTTTGAACACCAGGATTAAATCCCCCGAACCTTCTCTGCTGTAAGGAAAACATTCCCAGCTTCCCCGTCTCCTGGGCCCTGAGTGACCAGTGGAAAACCTCAGAGTATCTGCTCAACCAATGATTAATAAGGATTGCTCCAGAATTAGGAATGACCAAGAGGAAAATTGGTTCAATTCGGATCTAGTCAGATCCACAGAAAGCAGTTAGATTAGATTCCCTACAGCGTGGAAACAGGCCCTTCAGCCCAACAAGTCCACACAGCCCCTTGAAGCATCCCCCTATAACCTACACACCCCTGAACACTATGGGCAATTTAGCATGGCCGATTCACCTAGCCTGCACATCTTTGGACTGTGGGAGGAAACCGGAGCACCTGGAGGAAACCCACGTAGACATGGGGAGAATGTGTAAACTCCACACAGACAGTCGCCCGAAGTGGGAATTGAACCCGGGTCCCTGGCGCTGTGAGGCTGCGGTGCTAACCACTGAGACACCGTGCCGTCCCAGTTAGGAGGGAAAGAGAGACTGGATTCTGAAAGGAATGAAAGAGTTACAAAGGGAAAAGAGGAGTTAAAAATACAAAAATCTTGAAGAACAGTTGAGTAGCTGCCTGTCAGAGATTGAGCTGTTTCAGATGTTTGTGTCTTGGGCCTGAGGGAGATCAAGTGGAAGAAACAAACATCTTTTCAATCAGCAGATCCTTTCCCTATTGATTTTCAGCCCAACTTCCTGCTGTGAGCTTAATTAGTGGAAAAATCCTGAAAGCCCACAGAAAGTCCTTAGAGAGTGAGATTGTATTTTTGTGAAAGTGAGGTGGAGTTGCACCATTCTATCTCAGTATTTCATATTCTCACTTGGTTTGTGGCGGTTTGTTTGTTGCAGGGTCCACGTGGAGGCCGGGGTCCCAGAGGTCCAACGGGTAAACCCGGAGCAAAGGTACAGACTGAGTGGATCACCATGGATTTGGAATTATTTCTCGCCATCACTCATTCTTGAGGCTGACGATGTGTTGTATCTCTGTTCTTAGGGAACGTCTGGTAGTGATGGTCCCCCTGGAGGCCCTGGGGAAAGGGTAAGAACCTGCACATGACGTATTTGAGAGAGACAAGTGTAAAGCCCATTCTATCAATCTTCTTGTGCCTTGGGCTGGTTGTGCTCAGTGAAAGGATCTGTGTGTTGTTGAAGAAGGCCATAAAGTGAGGAACGTCAGCAATGAAGCAGCTCCCACTGGCTGTTTACCCTCAACACACTGTTACCCAGATCCTGTTAAAGTGGCTCTGTGTGACTGAATGATGCTGCTTCAGAGACTGAGTGAACAATCTGCTACCAACTAACAGACACAAAACATCTTCACAATAACTACAAATTGCATTTGTACAGCAGCTTTGAGATAGTATACGGCCCCAAAACTCTCTACAGGACAATAAAGCAAGTGTGCAGCCGGAACAGCTGATCATCAGGTCAGTCAGATCGAATCAAAAAGACAGCTATAGGAGCAATGCGCAGGAGGACAGGGTGACAGAGAGAGAGAATTCCAGAGACCAGCATTCAGGCAGTGAACGATGTGGGCTCCAATGATGGAGCAATTCAAAACACAGTGTGCAAGATGGTGGAAATGGAGCAATGCCAAGAACTCCAAGGGAGCAAGGGTGACAGATATAGGGAGAGGGTGTAGGGGCTGGAGGGGGTTACAGAGATACGGAGGGGGTGTAGGGGCAGGAGGAGGTTACAGAGATAGGGAGAGGGTGTAGGGACTGGAGGGGGTTACAGAGATATGGAGGGGGTGTAGGGACTGGAGGGGGTTACAGAGATACGGAGGGGGTGTAGGGGCTGGAGGAGGTTACAGATATAGGGAGAGGGTGTAGGGACTGGAGGGGGTTACAGAGATAGGGAGGGGGTGTAGGGACTGGAGGGGGTTACAGAGATAGGGAGGGGGTGTAGGGGCTGGAGGAGGTTACAGATATAGGGAGAGGGTGTACGGGCTGGAGGGGGTTACAGAGATAGGGAGGGGGTGTAGGGGCTGGAGGAGGTTACAGAGATAGGGAGGGGGTGTAGGGGCTGGAGGGGGTGACAGAGATAGGGAGGGGGTGTAGGGGCTGGAGGGGGTTACAGAGATACGGAGGGGGTGTAGGGGCTGGAGGAGGTTACAGATATAGGGAGAGGGTGTACGGGCTGGAGGGGGTTACAGAGATAGGGAGGGGGTGTAGGGGCTGGAGGAGGTTACAGAGATAGGGAGGGGGTGTAGGGGCTGGAGGGGGTGACAGAGATAGGGAGGGGGTGTAGGGGCTGGAGGAGGTTACAGAGATAGGGAGGGGATGTAGGGGCTGGAGGAGGTTACAGAGATAGGGAGGGGGTGTAGGGGCTGGAGGAGGTTACAGAGATAGGGAGAGGGTGTAGGGGCTGGACGAGGTTACAGAGATAGGGTGGGGGTGTAGGGGCTACAGGGGGTTACAGAGATAGGGAGGGGGTGTAGGGGCTGGAGGGGGTTACAGAGATAGGGAGTGGGTGTAGGGGCTGGAGGGGGTGACAGAGATAGGGAGGGGGTGTAGGGGCTGGAGGGGGTTACAGAGATAGGGAGGGGGTGTAGGGGCTAGAGGGGGTTACAGAGATAGGGAGGGGTGTAGGGGCTGGAGGGGGTTACAGAGATAGGGAGGGGGTGTAGGGACTGGAGGGGCTTACAGAGATAGGGAGGGGTGTAGGGGCTGGAGGGGGTTACAGAGAAAGGGAGGGGGTGTAGGGACTGGAGGGGGTTACAGAGATAGGGAGGGGTGTAGGGGCTGGAGGGGGTTACAGAGATAGGGAGGGGGTATAGGGACTGGAGGAGGTTACAGAGATAGGGAGAGGGTGTAGGGGCTGGAGGAGGTTACAGAGATAGGGAGGGGGTGTGGGGGCTGGTGGGGGTTACAGAGATAGGGAGGGGGTGTAGGGGCTGGTGGAGGTTACAGAGATTGTGGGGGAGGGGGTGGAGAACAGATGAGTTTGCCCAATGTAAAACTGTAACAAGGGGATTAAAGGCCGTTGGTGCCTCATCTCCTGGATACAATGTTTGTTTCTTTCCTTCTGGAAGGTTCTCTTGTCTGATTTCTGGGATGAGGCGCTTCTCCCAAGAGCATAGGCTGCAGACAGCCATTTCCTTTGGAGTGATGTATATAGCTCAGTGTCTGATCACCATCTCCCTGGTGACTGTCGTGAGAGTATCAGCTGGTCACTGGGATGGAGCGGCCAGTCCAGTATTGGCCCTGTGTTGGGGCTCGGGCCTGAGGGACCATGAAGTACATGGTGAAGATACTCCAGCCTATGGGCACTATCTGTGTTCCTGCTGTCACTGTGTTCCCAGAGACATTCCCAGGTGGCATTGTGTTTGATGTTTGTTCTGTTTGTTTCCTCAGGGACCTCCAGGGCCCCAGGGTCCAACTGGATTTGCTGGGCCGAAAGGTCCTCCCGTAAGTAAACTTTTCCCTTTCTGCGGGAATTCTTGACCAACCTGGCCTAGGGCAGCTGTCCATTCCATTTCAGGATCTACCCCAATGCAGAAACCAAGCCTCCAGTACTCAATCAGAGTTTTGGTACCTGATCTGAATGTGCAGAGGAAGATCCCACTCGTTTCAGAACAATGTTCTTGTTGCTGATCCTCAGGAGGGAAAGCTAAATGTCTCACTGCCAGATGGAATGAACAGGAATCACACCCGAGACAGTCTGTTACTCATCCAGCTCCACTTTTCCCAGAACCTGGCTCATTTCACAGGCATTTTAAACCCACTCTTCCCTCCCCCTCCCCTTTCCATTCCCTTTGGTCTCTGCACCCCCACTTGTCTTAACCCCTCCTTCCTCACTATCCCTTTCCTGTGCTCCCCCATCTGCCTCACTGCTCTGTGGTCGGACTCTGTTGATGGTCCTGGGCCATTAGGAGGTTGGGCTCAGGGGGTGGACTACCATCACGCCACCACCCCCCACCGCCCGCCCCCCCCAACACTAACTCACACCCAATCCAGGGGTAATACAGGCAGGAGCTGCAAGCCTCTGGTTGGGGCTCTCGGCCAATGGGATTTCTATTGGATCCCGGGGAAGAAGTCACTGTGTCCCAGCTAATCATCTGGTTTCAATCCGACTATCCTGGGACAAGGAGACGCAGGGCTCGCTCTGACTCTGCAGCCAATGGCATGAGCCCCATGTCTCCCTGGGGTTTATACTCTGGTCTCATGTCAATACCATTCCTACTCTGTCTGAGCTGTGAACATTCATGTCTTTGCAGGGCCCAGCTGGTAAGGATGGGTTACCAGGACACCCTGGCCAGAGAGGCGAGACTGTGAGTATAACTCCTGTATCTGGCACTAGGTTTTTACCTGAGGGGCTGGTACATGGAACAGGGAACGATGGAGCAGCTGTTTCACAGTTTGGTCAGCGGTCCATGTAGCATGGATAGAGAGTGTTTAAATAAATTTATTACAACTTTGTGACGGTGGAACAAACAATGTGGATAAATTAAGTGTTTACATTTCTCCAAGGCATCAATAAGGTATCACCTGAATGGTTATAAATAAAGCAAGAAATGTAGGGGGCGACAGATTAAGCGAGCAAAGAGAGTGGGCATCAACAGGTCACTTTTGGTTTGGTAACCATGGAGCATACAATAATCAGAGCTTCGGAATCGACACTTTACAATTTGTACCAGTGACTGGGGCTGCAGGTGTGTCAATATGGTTCGAAACATGTTGATAGGAAAAGAGGTAGGAAAGTGAGATAACCCGGTGTGGAGCGGGATGAACACAGCAGGACAAGCAGTGTTAGAGGAGCAGGAAAGCTGACGTTTCGGGTCTGGACCCTGCATCTCAAATGGTAGGAAAGTGATTTGTGAAGAGGATATCAGGAGCTCTGCAAGGAGCGAAAACTGAACGTGTGGGAAAGCCTTTGTCAGACAGAGTATCATGTGGGAAATTGTCAACTTCACCAGAGAGAGCAGCAAATCATCAAAAGAAAAGGGCAATGGCTGCACGAATCTGCAGTACAGCAGGATCGGGGGGTCCTGGCGCATCGATCACAAAACAGGCTGAGGAAATAGGGACAGGGAGTGATTTGGAAGGGAGATGGAATGTTGTTGTTCAGTTAGAGGGGAATAGAATAATAAACAGTGTAAGTTTTCTTACAATTTAAAACATACAGGATGTTGGTGAGACCACGGGAATACTGAGCACAGTCCTGTATTGCTCAGTTATGAGAGGACATAATTACATTAGGAGTAATTCAGACAAAGTTCTCTGGACTGATTCCTGGGATGAGGGGGTTATCTACTGAGGGAAGGACGTACAGACTGGGCCTGTATCCATTGGTGTGATGGGAAATGTGAGGTGACCTTAATTGAAACACATTGGATTCTGAGGTGCCTTGACATGGTGGTTTATGAGATGATACTCCCCCTTGTTGGGACGGTCTTTGGGGGGACACAGGTTCATAAAGAAGGGCCTCCCACTGAAGGCAAAGCTGAGGTGGAGCATTTTTCTCCGAGAATTTGTAGTTCTTTGGAAGACCGTTCCCCAGACAGCTGTGGAGGCCGGGTCTATAAATATTTCTCAGGTGAATTTTTGAGGTTGATAGATTGATAAACAAGAGGGTCAAAGGTGACAGAGTGAAGGTGGGACTCTGGAGTTAACGCCACAATCAGATCAGCCAAGACCTAACTCAAGACAGGAGCGGGTTTGAGGGGACGAATGGCCTGCCTCAGTTCCTAATTCCAATGTTTGGTGGTTCTGGGCCCCACACCTCAGGAAGGGGGGACTGTCCTTGCAGGGGGTAGAGCAGAGTCACTGGAATAGTGCTGGGGAGGAAAGGGTGAAGTGATGAGGCTGGGTTGTATCCATGGGACAGTAATCCCCCGAATACCAAAGATTAAAGGGGGATGCAGATAGTGTTCAGTTTGGAGCTGGATACCAGGTAATACAGAATGGCATACACTGCTCAATGACTGTGTGTGAAATTTGGATTTTATCTCATGAAGATTCATCAGACAATTCCATCATTGCAGGCATCAGAGATATTTCCAACCAACCGTCAGGCAGGTTATGACCCACGTCTGGAGTGAAATCTAGAGTTTGTATGAGAACTGAAGTCAAGAATCTTTTCCAGTTTGTGTGTTTCAGGCATGTGTCAGAAGGACAGCAAATTTTGAAGATTCACCATTTCTAATTGAGGAATGGGGGGATGGTGGGGAGGACTGTCAGAGTTGGTATGTTAGAACAAAGGGCATGGTATGTGAGAACAATTTCTCCCGGCCCTCTGTGGGAAATGAACACACGTCAGTGCTATTCCAGAAAAGCGACTGACAAATGTGGGTACCCGACCCAGTACTGCACCCAGTATCGTACCCCAGTGTTATACAGGGACAGACCTGTCCCCCACAGGTACTGTACCCCAGTGTTATACAGGGACAGACCTGTCCCCCACCGGTACTGTACCCCAGTGTTATACAGTGACAGACCTTTCCCCACCAGTACTGTATCCCAGTGTCATACAGTGACAGACTTGTCCCCACCGGTACTATACCCCAGTGTTATACAGGGGCAGACCTGTCACCACTGGTACTGTACCCCAGTGTTATACAGTGGCAGACTAGTCCCCACCGGTACTGTACCCCATTGTTACACAGTGACAGACCTGTCCCCACCAGTACCGTACCCCAGTGTTATAGAACATAGAACATAGAACATTACAGCACAGTACAGGCCCTTCGGCCCTCGATGTTGTGCCGACCTGCCGTACCGATCTCAAGCCCATCGACCCTACACTATTCCATAGGTACGTCCATATGCTTATCCAATGACGACTTAAATGTACCTAAAGTTGGCGAATCTACTACCGTTGCAGGCAAAGCGTTCCATTCCCTTACTGCTCTCTGAGTAAAGAAACTACCTCTGACATCTGTCCTATATCTATCACCCCTCAATTTAAAGCTATGCCCCCTCATGCTCGCCATCACCATCCTAGGGAAAAGGCTCTCCCTATCCACCCTATCTAACCCTCTGATTATTTTATATGTTTCTATTAAGTCACCTCTCAACCTTCTTCTCTCCAATGAAAACAGCCTCAAGTCCCTCAGCCTTTCCTCATAAGACCTTCCCTCCATACCAGGCAACATCCTAGTAAATCTCCTTTGCACCCTTTCAAAAGCTTCCACATCCTTCTTATAATGCGGTGACCAGACCTGTACGCAATACTCCAGTGCAGCCGCACCAGAGTTTTGAACAGATTCACCATAACCTCTTGGTTCCGGAACTCGATCCCTCTACTAATAAAAGCTAAAACACTGTATACCTTCTTAACAGCCCTGTCAACCTGGGTGGCAACTTTCAAGGATCTGTGTACATGGACACCAAGATCTCTCTGCTCATCTACACTACTAAGAATCTTACCATTAGCCCAGTACTTTGCCTTCCGGTTACTCCTACCAAAGTGCATCACCTCACACTTGTCTGCATTAAACTCCATTTGCCACCTCTCAGCCCAGCTCTGCAGCAAATATGTCTCTCTGCAACCTACAGCATCCTTCGTCACTATCCACAACTCCACTGACCTTAGTGTCGTCTGCAAATTTACTAATCCATCCTTCTACGCCCTCATCCAGGTCATTTATAAAAATGACAAACAGCAGTGGACCCAACACTGACCCTTGCGGTACACCACTAGTAACTGGTCTCCAAGATGAACATTTCCCGTCAACTACCACCCTCTGTCTTCTTTCAGCAAGCCAATTTCCGATCCAAACTGCTATATCTCCCACAATTCCATTCCTCCGCATTTTGTAGCATAGCCTATTGTGGGGAACCTTATCGAACGCCTTACTGAAATCCATATACACCACATCAACCGGTTTACTCTCATCTACCTGTTTGGTCACCTTCTCAAAGAACTCAATAAGGTTTGTGAGGCACGACCTTCCATTCACAAAACCATGCTGACTATCCCCAATCAATTTATTCTTTTCTAGATGATTATAAATCCTATCCCTTATAACCTTTTCCAACACTTTACCAACAGCTGAGGTAAGGATCACTGGTCTATGGGGTTGTCTCTACTCCCCTTCTTGAACAGGGGAACCACATTTGCTATCCTCCAGTCATCTGGCACTATTCTTGTAGACAATGACGAGTTAAAGATCAATGCCAAAGGCTCGGCAATCTTCTCCCTGGCTTCCCAGAGGACCCGAGGATAAAACCCATCCGGCCCAGAGGACTTATCCATCTTCACACTCTGTAGGATTTCTAATACCTCTTCCTTGTGAACCTCAATCCCACCTCGTCTAGTAGCCCCTATCTCAGTATTCTCCTCGACAACATTGTCATTTTCTGGAGAGAATACTGTCAAAAAATATTCATTTAGTCCTTCCCCTATCTCCTCTGACTCCACACACTATCCTTGATTGGTCCTAATCTTACTTTCGTCATTCTTTTATTCCTTAAATACCTATAGAAAGCCTTAGGGTTTACCCTGATCCTATCTGCCAACAACTTCTCATGTCTCCTCCTGGCTCTTCTGAGCTCTCTCTTTAGGTCTTTCCTGGCTACCCTGTAACCCTCAAGCACCCTAACTGAGCCTTCACATCTCATCCTAACATAAGCCTTCTTCTTCCTCTTGACCAGAGATTCCACTTCCTTCGTAAACCATGGCTCCCGCGCTCTACAGCTTCCTCCCTGCCTGACAGGTACATACTTATCTGGGACACACAGGAGGTTTTCCTTGAATAAGCTCCACATTTCTAATGTGCCCATCCCCGGCAGTTTATCCTTCCCCATCCTATGCTCCCTAAATCTTGCCTAATCTCATCATAATTGCCTTTCCCCCAGCTATAACTCTTGCCCAGTGGTATACACCTATCCCTTTCCATCGCTAAAGTAAACATAACAGAATTGTGATCGCTATCACCAAAGTGCTCATCTACTTCCAAATCCAACACCTGGCCAGGCTCATTACCCAGTACCAAATCTAATGTGGCTTCGCCCCTTGTTGCCCTATCTACATATTGTGTCAGGAAGCCCTCCTGCACACACTGGACAAAAACTGACCCATCTATAGTACTCGAGCTTTAGTGTTCCCAGTCAATATTTGGAAAGTTGAAGTCCCCCATGACAACCCCCCTGTCTCTCTCACTTCTATCGAGAATCATCTTGGCTACCCTTTCCTCTAAATCTCTGGAACTATTTGGACGCCTATAGAAAACTCCCAACAGGGTGACCTCTCCTTTCCTGTTTCTAACCTCAGCCCATACTACCTCAGTTGACGAGTCCCCAAACATCCTTTCATGCAACTGTTATACTGTCCTTGACCAACAATACCACACCTCCGCCAGCTTTTACCATCTTCTCTGTCCTTACTGAAACATCTAAATCCCGGAACCTGCAACAACCATTCCTGTCCCTGCTCTATCCATGTCTCCGAAATGGCCACAACATCAAAGTCCCAGGTACTAACCCATGCTGCAAGTTCACCCACTTTATTCCGGACGCTCCTGGCATTGAAGTAAACACAATTCAATCCAACTTCTTGCTTGCCGGTGCCATCTTGCTTCCCTGAAACTTTATTTCGGACCACCCTACTTTCAACCTTTTCTATCGCTGAACTACATTTTGGTTCCCATCCCATATTCAGTGACAGACCTATCCCCACCAGTACTGTACCGTCGTGTTATACAGTGACAGACCCGTCCCCACTGGGTACTGTACCCCAGTGCTATACAGTGCCAGACCTGTCCCCACCAGTACTGTACCCCAGTGCTATACAGTGCCAGACCTGTCCCCACCAGTACTGTACCCCAGTGTTATACAGTGACAGACCATGTCCCCACCGGTACTGTACCCCAGTGTTATACAGGGACAGACCTGTCCCCACCGGTACTGTACCCCAGTGTTATACAGTGACAGACCTGTCCCCACCGGTACTGTACCCCAGTGTTATACAGGGACAGACCCTGTCCCCACCGGTACTGTACCCCAGTGTTATACAGGGACAGACCTGTCCCCACCGGTACTGTACCCCAGTGTTATACAGGGACAGACCTGTCCCCACCGGTACTGTACCCCAGTGTTATACAGTGACAGACCTGGCCCCACCGGTACTGTACCCCAGTGTTACACTCTGATAGACCCTGTCCCCCATCAGTTCTGTATCCCAGTGTTATACAGGGACAGACCTGTCCCCACCGGTACTGTACTCCAGTGTTATACAGTGACAGACCTGTCCCCAGCGGTACTGTACCCTCGTGTTATACAGGGACAGACCTGTCCCCACCGGTACAGTACCCTCGTGTTATACAGGGACAGACCCGTCTCCACCGGGTACTGTACCCCAAGTTATACAGGGACAGACCCGTCCCCACCAGTACTGTACCCCAAGTTATACAGGGACAGACCCGTCTCCACCGGGTACTGTACCCCAAGTTATACAGGGACAGACCCGTCCCCACCGGTACTGTACCCCAAGTGATACAGGGACAGACCCTGTCCCCACCGGTACTGTACCCCAGTGTTATACAGTGACAGACCTGTCCCCACCGGTACTGTACCCCAGTGTTATACAGGGACAGACCCATCCCCACCGGTACTGTACCCCAGTGTTATACAGTGCCAGACCCTGTCCCCACCGGTCCTGTACCCTCGTGTTATACAGGGACAGACCCATCTCCACCGGTTACTGTACCCCAAGTTATACAGGGACAGACCCATCCCCACCAGTACTGTACCCCAGTGTTATATAGTGACAGACCCTGTCCCCACCGGTACTGTACCCTCGTGTTATACAGGGACAGACCCGACCCAACGGTACTGTACCCCAGTGTTATACAGCGACAGACCCTGTCCCCACCGGTACTGTACCCCAGTGTTACACAGTGACTGACCTGTCCCCACCGGTACTGTACCCCAGTGTTATACAGTGACAGTCCCTGTCCCCTCCGGTACTGTACCCCAGTGTTACACTCTGATAGACCCTGTCCCCCACCAGTTCTGTATCCCAGTGTTATACAGTGACAGACCTGTCCCCACCAGTACTGTACCCCAGTGTTATACAGTGACAGACCCTGTCCCCACCGGTACTGTTCCCCAGTGTTATACAGGGACAGACCCATCCCCACCGGTACTGTGCCCCAGTGTTATACAGTGTCAGACCCGTCCCCATCGGTACTGTACCCCAGTGTTATACAGTGACAGACCCTGTCCTGACCGGTACTGTACCCCAGTGTTATACAGGGACAGACCCGTCCCCACTGGGTACTGTACCCCAGTGTTATACAGTGACAGACCTGTCCCCACCGGTACTGTACCCCAGTGTTATACAGTGACAGTCCCTGTCCCCTCCGGTACTGTACCCCAGTGTTACACTGTGATAGACCCTGTCCCCCACCAGTTCTGTATCCCAGTGTTATACAGTGACAGACCCTGTCCCCACCGGTACTGTACCCTCATGTTATACAGTGACAGGCCTGTCCCCACCGGTACTGTACCCCAGTGTTATACAGAGACAGACCTGTCCCCACCGGTACTGTACCCCAGTGTTATACAGGGACAGACCTGTCCCCACCGGTACTGTACCCCAGTGTTATACAGTGACAGACCTGGCCCCACCGGTACTGTACCCCAGTGTTACACTCTGATAGACCCTGTCCCCCATCAGTTCTGTATCCCAGTGTTATACAGTGACAGACCTGTCCCCACCAGTACCGTACCCCAGTGTTATACAGTGACAGACCCTGTCCCCACCGGCACTGTTCCCCAGTGTTACACTGTGACAGACCCGTCCCCACCGCTACTGTACCCCAGTGTTATACAGTGTCAGACCCGTCCCCATTGGTACTGTACCCCAGTGTTATACAGTGACAGACCCCGTCCTGACCGGTACTGTACCCCAGTGTTATACAGGGACAGACCCGTCCCCACTGGGTACTGTACCCCAGTGTTATACAGTGACAGACCCTGTCCCCACCGGTACTGTACCCCAGTGTTATACAGGGACAGACCCTGTCCCCACCGGTACTGTACCCCAGTGTTATACAGTGACAGTCCCTGTCCCCTCCGGTACTGTACCCCAGTGTTATACAGTGACAGACCCTGTCCCCACCGGTACTATACCCCAGTGTTATACAGTGCCAGACCCTGTCCCCACCGGTACTGTACCCTCGTGTTATACAGGGACAGACCTGTCCCCACCGGTACTGTACCCCAGTGTTATACAGTGTCAGACCCTGTCCCCACCGGTACTGTACCCCAGTGTTATACAGTGACAGACCCTGTCCCCACCGGTACTGTACCCCAGTGTTATACAGGGACAGACCTGTCCCCACCGGTACTGTACCCCAGTGTTATACAGTGACAGACCTGTCCCCACCGGTACTGTACCCCAGTGTTATACAGGGACAGACCCTGTCCCCACCGGTACTGTACCCCAGTGTTATACAGGGACAGACATGTCCCCACCGGTACTGTACCCCAGTGTTATACAGTGACAGAACTGTCCCCAGCGGTACTGTACCCTCGTGTTATACAGGGACAGACCTGTCCCCACCGGTACTGTACCCCAGTATCATACAGTGACAGGCCTGTCCCCACCAGTACTCTACCCCAGTGTTATACAGGGACAGACCTGTCCCCACCGGTACTGTACTCCAGTGTTATACAGTGACAGACCTGTCCCCAGCGGTACTGTACCCTCGTGTTATACAGGGACAGACCTGTCCCCACCGGTACTGTACCCCAGTGTTATACAATGACAGACCTGTCCCCACCGGTACTGTACCCGTGTTATACAGGGACAGACCTGTCCCCAGCGGTACTGTACCCCAGTGTTATACAGTGACAGACCCTGTCCCCACCGGTACTGTACCCTCGTGTTATACAGGGACAGACCTGTCCCCACCGGTACTGTATCCCAGTGTTATACAGTGACAGACGCTGTCCCCACCGGTACTGTACCCTCGTGTTACACAGGGACAGACCTGTCCCCACCGGTACTGTACTCCAGTGTTATACAGTGACAGACCTGTCCCCAGCGGTACTGTACCCCAGTGTTATACAGTGACAGACCTGTCCCCAGCGGTACTGTACCCTCGTGTTATACAGGGACAGACCTGTCCCCACCGGTACTGTACCCCAGTGTTTTACAATGACAGACCTGTCCCCACCGGTACTGTACCCGTGTTATACAGGGACAGACCTGTCCCCACCGGTACTGTACCCCAGTGTTATACAGTGACAGACCCTGTCCCCACCGGTACTGTACCCTCGTGTTATACAGGGACAGACCTGTCCCCACCGGTACTGTATCCCAGTGTTATACAGTGACAGACGCTGTCCCCACCGGTACTGTACCCTCGTGTTATACAGGGACAGACCTGTCCCCACCGGTACTGTACTCCAGTGTTATACAGTGACAGACCTGTCCCCAGCGGTACTGTACCCCAGTGTTATACAGTGACAGACCTGTCCCCACCGGTACTGTACCCCAGTGTTATACAGTGACAGACCCTGTCCCCACCGGTACTGTACCCTCGTGTTATACAGGGACAGACCTGTCCCCACCAGTACTGTACTCCAGTGTTATACAGTGACAGATCTGTCCCCACCGGTACTGTACCCCAGTATCATACAGTGACAGGCCTGTCCCCACCAGTACTCTACCCCAGTGTTATACAGGGACAGACCTGTCCCCACCGGTACTGTACCCCAGTGTTATACAGTGACAGACCCTGTCCCCACCAGTACTGTACTCCAGTGTTATACAGTGACAGACCTGTCCCCAGCGGTACTGTACCCTCGTGTTATACAGGGACAGACCTGTCCCCACCGGTACTGTACCCCAGTGTTATACAATGACAGACCTGTCCCCACCGGCACTGTACCCGTGTTATACAGGGACAGACCTGTCCCCAGCGGTACTGTACCCCAGTGTTATACAGTGACAGACCCTGTCCCCACCGGTACTGTACCCTCGTGTTATACAGGGACAGACCTGTCCCCACCGGTACTGTATCCCAGTGTTATACAGTGACAGACGCTGTCCCCACCGGTACTGTACCCTCGTGTTATACAGGGACAGACCTGTCCCCACCGGTACTGTACTCCAGTGTTATACAGTGACAGACCTGTCCCCAGCGGTACTGTACCCCAGTGTTATACAGTGACAGACCTGTCCCCACCGGTACTGTACCCCAGTGTTATACAGTGACAGACTCGTCCCCACCGGTACTGTACCCCAGTGTTATACAGTGACAGACCCGTCCCCACCGGTACTGTACCCTCGTGTTATACAGGGACAGACCTGTCCCCACCGCTACTGTACCCCAGTGTTATACAGGGACAGACCCGTCCCCACCGGTACTGTACCCCAGTGTTATACAGTGACAGACCCTGTCCCCACCGGTACTGTACCCTCGTGTTATACAGGGACAGACCCGTCCCCACCGGGTACTGTACCCCAGTGTTACACAGGGACAGACCTGTCCCCACCGGAACTGTACCCTCGTGTTATACAGTGACAGACCCTGTCCCCACCGGTACTGTACCCCAGTGTTATACAGGGACAGACCTGTCCCCACCGGTACTGTACCCCAGTGTTATACAGTGACAGACCTGTCCCCACCGGTACTGTACCCCAGTGTTATACAGTGACAGACCCATCCCCCCCGGTACTGTACCCCAGTGTTATACAGTGACAGACCCTTTCCCCCACCGGTACTGTATCCCAGTGTTACTCAGCAACAGACCTGTCCCCATCGGTACTGTACCCCAGTGCTACACAGCGACAGACCTGTCCCCACCGGTGTTGTACCCCAGTGTTATACAGTGACAGACCCGTCCCCACCGCTACTGTACCCCAGTGTTATACAGTGACAGACCCGTCCCCACCGGTGTTGTACCCCAGTGTTATACAGCAACAGAACCATCCCCACTGCTACTGTACCCCAGTGTTATACAGTGTCAGACCCTGTCCCCACCAGTACTGTACCCCAGTGTTATACAGTGACAGACACTGTCCCCTCCGGTACTGTACCCCAGTGTTACACTGTGATAGACCCTGTCCCCACCGGTACTGTACCCCAGTGTTATACATTGTCAGTCCCTGTCCTGACCGGTACTGTACCCTCATGTTATACAGGGACAGACCTGTCCCCAACGGTACTGTACCCCAGTGTTATACAGTGACAGACCCTGTCCTGACCGGTACTGTACCCTCATGTTATACAGGGACAGACCTGTCCCCACCGGTACTGTACCCCAGTGTTATACAGTGACAGACCCTGTCCTGACCGGTACTGTACCCTCATGTTATACAGGGACAGACCTGTCCCCACCGGTACTGTACTCCAGTGTTATACAGGGACAGACCTGTCCCCACCGGTACTGTACCCCAGTATCATACATTGACAGGCCTGTCCCCACCAGTACTGTACCCTCGTGTGAAAATAATATGTTTTGTATTTGCAGGGTTTCCAAGGCAAGACTGGCCCCCCTGGGCCAGGGGGTGTTGTGGGACCTCAGGTAAGTTAGCTCTCACTGATGCATTTTTGGGGTGTGCTGTCAGAGTGTGTCATTGACTAGATGAGCTATCATACTGTGCGGGAATGTAAAACCCTGGGCATGTCTCGTGATAACCTGGGAGTGGGTTCTCCCCACACGGTGTGAGGTGTGAGGTGTGAGGTGTGGGTTGTGGGGTGTGGGGTTTGGGGTGTAGGGGAGGTGTAGGTGGGGTGTGGGTGCGGGGTAGGTGGGGTATGTGTGTGTGGTGCAGGGTAGGTGGGGTGTGTGGAGCGATGTAGATGGGGTGTGGGGTGTGTGTGCGGTGTGTGTGTGGTGCGGGGTAGGTGGAGTGTGGACTGTCGGGTGCTGGGTGCGGGGTAGGTGGGGTGTGGGTGCGGGGTGTGTGGTTTGGTGTAGGTGGGGTGTGGGTGTGGTGTGTGTGGTTTGGTGTAGGTGGTGTGTGGGTGCGGGGTAGGTGGGGTGTGGGTGCGGTGTGTGTGTTGCGGGGTAGGTGGGGTGTGGGGTGTAGGGTGTGGGTGCAGTGTGTGTGGTTCGGTGTAGGTGGGGTGTAGGTGTGGTGTGTGTGGGGTTTGGGGTAGGTGGTGTGTGGGTGCGGGGTATGTGGGGTGTGGGGTGTGGGTGTGGTGTGTGTGTTGCGGGGTAGGTGGGGTTTGGGTGCGGGGTATGTGGGATTTGGGGTAGGTGGGGTGCGGGGTATGTGGGGTGTGGGGTGTGGGTGTGGTGTGTGTGTTGCGGGGTAGGTGGGGTTTGGGTGCGGGGTATGTGGGATTTGGGGTAGGTGGGGTGCGGGGTATGTGGGGTGTGGGGTGTGGGTGTGGTGTGTGTGTTGCGGGGTAGGTGGGGTTTGGGTGCGGGGTATGTGGGATTTGGGGTAGGTGGGGTGCGGGGTATGTGGGGTGTGGGGTGTGGGTGTGGTGTGTGTGTTGCGGGGTAGGTGGGGTTTGGGTGCGGGGTATGTGGGATTTGGGGTAGGTGGGGTGCGGGGTATGTGGGGTGTGGGGTGTGGGTGTGGTGTGTGTGTTGCGGGGTAGGTGGGGTTTGGGTGCGGGGTATGTGGGATTTGGGGTAGGTGGGGTGCGGGGTATGTGGGGTGTGGGGTGTGGGTGTGGTGTGTGTGTTGCGGGGTAGGTGGGGTTTGGGTGCGGGGTATGTGGGATTTGGGGTAGGTGGGGTGCGGGGTATGTGGGGTGTGGGGTGTGGGTGTGGTGTGTGTGTTGCGGGGTAGGTGGGGTTTGGGTGCGGGGTATGTGGGATTTGGGGTAGGTGGGGTGCGGGGTATGTGGGGTGTGGGGTGTGGGTGTGGTGTGTGTGTTGCGGGGTAGGTGGCGTGTGGGGTGTAGGGTGTGGGTGCAGTGTGTGTGGTTCGGTGTAGGTGGGGTGTGGGTGCGGGGTATGTGGGGTTTGGGGTGTGGGTGCGGTGTGTGTGTTGCGGGGTAGGTGGGGTGTGGGGTGTAGGGTGTGGGTGTGGTGTCTGTGGTTCAGTGTCAGTGGTGTGTGGGTGTGGGGTAGGTGGGTGCGGGGTATATGGGGTGTGGGTGTGGTGTGTGTGGTGCGGGGTAGGTGGGGGGTGGGATGTGGGTGCGAGGTGTGTGGTGTGGGGTAGGTAGGGCGTGGGCTGTAGGGTGTGGGTGCAGTGTGTGTGTGGTTCGGTGTAGGTGGGGTGTGGGTGCGGGGTAGATGGTGCGGGGTGGGTGGGATGTGGGGTACAGGGTGTGTAGTGCGGGGTGTGGGGTAGATGGGGTGTGGGTACGGGTGCGGGGTAGGTGGGGTGTGGGTGCGGGGTAGGTGGGGTGTGGGTGCGGTGTAGGTGGGATCTGGGGTGTAGGGTTTGGGGTGTGGGTGCGGTCTGTGTGTGGTTCAGCGTAGGTGGGGTGTGGGTGCGGGGTGTGGGGTAGGTGGGGTGTGGGTGCGGGTTAGGTGGGATGTGGGGTACAGGGTGTGTCGTGCGGGGTGTGGGGTAGGTGGGGTGCGGGTGCAGGGTGTGGATGCGGGGTAGATGGGGTGTGGGTGCGGGGTAGGTGGGGTGTAGGGTTTGGGGTGTGGGTGCGGTCTGTGTGTGGTTCGGCGTAGGTGAGGTGTGGGTGCGGGGTAGGTGGGATGTGGGGTGCGGGGTAGGTGGGGTGTGTGGTGCGGGGTAGGTTGGGTGTGTGGTGCGGGGTAGGTGGGGTGCATGGTGCGGGGTGTGTGGGGTGTGGGTGCGGGGTAGGTGGGATGTGGGGTGCGGGGTGTGTGGTGCGGGGTGGGTGGGGTGTGGGTGCGGGGTGGGTGGGGTGTGGGTGCGGGGTAGGTGGGATGTGGGGTGCGGGGTGTGTGGTGCGGGGTGGGTGGTTTGTCGGTGCGGGGTAGGTGGGATGTGGGGTGCGGGGTGTGTGGTGCGGGGTGCGGGGTAGGTGGGATGTGGGGTGCGGGGTGTGTGGTGCGGGGTGCGTGGTGCGGGGTAGGTGGGGTGTGGGTGCGGAGTAGGTGGGATGTGGGGTGCGGGGTGTGTGGTGCGGGGTGGGTGGGGTGTGGGTGTGGGGTGTGGGTGTGGGGTGTGGGATGTGGGTGTGGGGTGTGGGGTGTGGGTGTGTGGTGTGGGTGTGGGGTGTGGGGTGTGGGTGTGGGCTGTGGGTGTGGGGTGTGGGCTGTGGGTTTGGGGTATGGGTGCGGGGTAGGTGGGGTGTGGGTGTGGGGTGTGGGATGTGGGGTGTGGGGTGTGGGTGTGGGGTGTGGGATGTGGGTGTGGGGTGTGGGGTGTTGGGTGTGGGTGTGTGGTGTGGGTGTGGGGTGTGGGGTGTGGGGTGTGGGTGTGGGCTGTGGGTGTGGGGTGTGGGTGCGGGGTAGGTGGGGTGTGGGTGTGGGGTGTAGGGTGTGGGATGTGGGGTGTGGGGTGTAGGGTGTAGGGTGTGGGTGTGGGGTGTGGGTGTGGGTGTGGGGTGTGGGTGTGGTGTGTGGGGTGTGGTTGCGGGGTGTGGGTGTGGGGTGTGGGTGTGGGTGTGGGGTGTGGGGTGTGGGTGTGGGGTAGGTGGGGTGTGGGTGTGGTGGGTGTGGTGTGTGGGGTGTGGTTGCGGGGTGTGGGTGTGGGGTGTGGGTGTGGGTGTGGGTGTGAGGTGTGGGGTGTGGGTGTGGGGTAGGTGGGGTGTGGGGTGTGGGTGCGGGGTGTGGGGTGTGGGTGCGGGGTGTGGGTGCGGGGTAGGTGGGGTGTGGGGTGTGGGTGCGGGGTAGGTGGGGTGTGGGGTGTGGGTGTGTGGTGCGGGGTGCGGGGTAGGTGGGATGTGGGGTGCGGGGTGTGTGGTGCGGGGTGCGTGGTGCGGGGTAGGTGGGGTGTGGGTGCGGAGTAGGTGGGATGTGGGGTGCGGGGTGTGTGGTGCGGGGTGGGTGGGGTGTGGGGTGTAGGGTGTGGGGTGTGTGTGTGGGGTAGGTGGGGTGTGGGGTGTAGGGTGTGTGGTGTGGGGTGTTGGTGCGGGGTAGGTGGGTGTGGGGTGTAGGGTGTGGGGTGTGGGGTGTAGGGTGTGGGGTGTGGGTGTGGGGTGTGGGTGTGGGGTGTGGGGTGTGGGGTGTGGGTGTGGGCTGTGGGTGTGGGGTGTGGGCTGTGGGTTTGGGGTGTGGGTGCGGGGTGTGGGTGCGGGGTGTGGGGTGCGGGGTGTGGGTGCGGGGTAGGTGGGGTGTTGTACAGTAGCTGGAGAGTGGACCATGTCATTGGTGACAGGAGAGCACTGTCCTGGGGATCGGCTCAGTTTCTCTCTGGAATCGAGCAGGGCAGTGACCCTCTGCACGTTCCTGTCTGTGTTTCATTCCCTGAACATTTCTCAGGGACCAGCAGGATGTGAAGATCCTGCCCTGAAGAAACGATGGAATGTGGGAGTGTCCCACATTATCCTGCAATTCTATTGGTTATTCTGGAAATCCAGATCCATGATGTTTAGATCAAAAGAATAGTTCTCCACCCTGAGGCACAAACAGAATTCCATCAAATCCTCCAGCACAGAAACAGGCCATTCAGCCCATCTGCCCCATGCTGGGGATTCCCCTACCTCCCAGCCCCTTCGTGTCTCACTCTGTCAGCAGGTCCTTTAGTTCCGCTCCCCACCCCCGACCTTGTGGTTTAATCCAGCGCCTCCCTCACTATTCTGACAAGATTAAGTTAGATTCGATTCCCTACAGTGTGGAAACAGGCCCTGCGGCCCAACAAGTCCACACTGCCCCTTGAAGCAACCCCCCCCCGACCTATCCCCCTATAACTCACACACCCCTGAACACTACGGGCAATTTAGCATGGCCGATTCACCTAGCCTGCACATCTTTGGACTGTGGGAGGAAACCGGAGCACCCAGAGGAAACCCACACAGACACGGGGAGAATGTGCAAACTCCACACGGACAGTTGCCCGAGACTGGAATCGAACCCGGGTCCCTGGCGCTGTGAGGCTGCAGTGCTAACCACTGAGACACCGTGCCGCCAATTACAATATTCCCCTCAACCCCTCCCGGTGGGAGTGAGTCCCACATTCCCCCCCTCTCCCAGCGGGAGTGAGTCCCACATTCTCCCCCTCTCCCTGTGGGAGTGAGTCCCACATTCTCCCCCGACTCCTTGTGGGAGTGAGTCCCACATTCCCCCCCTCTCCCTGTGGGAGTGAGTCCCACATTCTCCCCCGACTCCTTGTGGGAGTGAGTCCCACATTCTCCCCCTCTCCCTGTGGGAGTGAGTCCCACATTCTCCCCCGACTCCTTGTGGGAGTGAGTCCCACATTCCCCCCCTCTCCCTGTGGGAGTGAGTCCCACATTCCCACCCTCTCCCAGTGGGAGTGAGTCCCACATTCCCCCCCTCTCCCGGCGGGAGTGAGTCCCACATTCCCCCCCTCTCCCTGTGGGAGTGAGTCCCACATTCCCCCCCCCGACTCCTTGTGGGAGTGAGTCCCACATTCCGCCCCCCCCCCTCCCTGTGGGAGTGAGTCCCACATTCCCCCCCTCTCCCGGTGGGAGTGAGTCCCACATTCGCCCCACACTCCTTGTGGGAGTGAGTCCTACATTCCCCCCCCTCTCCCGGTGGGAGTGAGTTCCACATTCCCCCACCTCACGGTGGGAGTGAGTCCCACATTCCACCCCCCTCCCGGTGGGAGTGAGTCCCACATTCCCCCCCACTCCTTGTGGGAGTGAGTCCCACATTCCCCCCCTCTCCCGGTGGGAGTGAGTCCCACATTCCTCACCCCACTTTCCCTGCGGGTGGCAAACGTCTTTCTCTCGGCTCACAGTATCCCCTCGTCATTAGAAATCATTAATAGTTCCAGCCAATTAATAGCAAATGGCTTTAATTTCAGAATTACTTCTCTGTTTTGGAGAGAGATCTCACTGTTTAATGATAAGCCAATTATATGTTAACAAAACGTTAATGATATATTAATTGTGTTAATGATAAGTTTAGTAAAAGTTTTTTCAGCGACTTTGGTCCTTTCATGGTGAACCATGCCTCCAAACTATTGTTGTTGGTTTTAGGGTCCGACCGGAGAGACTGGGCCGTTAGGTGAGCGAGGACACCCAGGACCCCCTGGGCCACCCGGGGAGCAAGGCCTCCCAGGAGCGGCTGGAAAAGAAGGTGCTAAGGTGAGTCTTGCTGGACATGTAACAAAAGATAATACTTTATTGGAGGCAGTTCAGAGAAGGGTCACTGGGATGATCCCCAGGATGGAGTAGTAGGGTGGGACTCTACTCACTGCAGCTTAGAAGAATGAGAGGTGATCGCATTGAAACATACAGGATTCTTAAGGGGCTGGTCAGGGTCAATGCTGAGAGAATGTTCCTGCTCATAGGAGAGTCTAGGACCAGAGGGCACAGTCTTAGAGTAAAGGTGCACCAATTTAAGACTGAGATGAGGAGGAATTTCTTCTCTCAGAGGATTGAGAGTCTTTGGAACTCCATGCCACAGAGAACTGTGGGGAAAGAGGCCTTGTGGATATCTAAAGCTAAGATAGATGGATCCTTGATCAACAAGGGAATTGGGGTATATGGAAAAGGACAGGAAAGTTGATGTGAGGAATATCGGATCAGCCATGATGCTATTGAATGGCTGACCAGGCTCAAGGGGCCGAATAGCCTAATTGTGTTCTTGTTCCTTATGATCTATGGTGGTTGCCAATCACAGGGAATGGAATCTGTCCTGGTGGTGTGCTGATCCCCTATATCGAGTGAGTCACACACTCACCCACTTTATGTAATCTCCAGATATTCCTACCCCAGGAATAATTAAATCAACCATTTCCTGAAACAGAAACCCCCAAATGATACATTCCCCAAAACCTCTCATCCTGAAATCCCAAACAATGCAAAAGCCTCCAAAATACTCAAGCCAACCAAACTCCAAACTGTCCCGAAACCCCCAATCCGAACACGTAGAACATAGAACATAGAACATTACAGCACAGTACAGGCCCTTCGGCCCTCGATGTTGTGCCAACCTGTCATACCGATTTCAAGCCCATCTAACCTACACTATTCCATGTACGTCCATACGCTTATCCAATGACGACTTAAATGTACCTAAAGTTGGCGAATCTACTACCGTTGCAGGCAAAGCGTTCCATTCCCTTACTACTCTCTGAGTAAAGAAACTACCTCTGACATCTGTCCTATATCTTTCACCCCTCAATTTAAAGCTATGCCCCCTCGTGCTCGCCGTCACCATCCTAGGAAAAAGGCTCTCCCAATCCACCCTATCTAACCCTCTGATTATTTTATATGTTTCAATTAAGCCACCTCTCAACCTTCTTCTCTCCAATGAAAACAGCCTCAAGTCACTCAGCCTTTCCTGGTAAGACCTTCCCTACATACCAGGCAACATCCTAGTAAATCTCCTCTGCACCCTTTCCAAAGCTTCCACATCCCTCTTATAATGCGGTGACCAGAACTGTACACAATACTCCAAGTGCGGCCAGTACAGATTCACCATAACCTCTTGGTTCCGGAACTCGATCCCTCTATTAATAAAAGCTAAAACACTGTATGCCTTCTTAACAGTCCTGTCAACCTGGGTGGCAACTTTCAAGGATCTGCGCACATGGACACCGAGATCTCTCTGCTCATCTACACTACTAAGAATCTTACCATTAGCCCTGTACTTTGCCTTCCGGTTACTCCTACCAAAGTGCATCACCTCACACTTGTCTGCATTAAACTCCATTTGCCACCTCTCAGCCCAGCTCTGCAGCTTATCTATGTCTCTCTGCAACCTACAGCATCCTTCGTCACCATCCACAACTCCACCGACCTTAGTGTCGTCTGCAAATTTACTAATCCATCCTTGTACGCCCTCATCCAGGTCATTTATAAAAATGAGAAACAGCAGTGGACCCAACACCGACCCTTGCAGTACACCACTAGTAACTGGTCTCCAGGATGAACATTTCCCACCAACTACCACCCTCTGTCTTCTTTCAGCAAGCCAATTTCCAATCCAAACTGCTATATCTCCCACAATTCCATTCCTCCGCATTTTGTAGCATAGCCTATTGTGGGGAACCTTATCGAACGCCTTACTGAAATCCATATACACCACATCAACCGGTTTACTCTCATCTACCTGTTTGGTCACCTTCTCAAAGAACTCAATAAGGTTTGTGAGGCACGACCTTCCCTTCACAAAACCATGCTGACTATCCCTAATCAATTTATTCTTTTCTAGATAATTATAAATGGTAGCACTTATAACCTTTTCCAACACTTTACCAACAACTGAGGTAAGGCTCACTGGTCTATACTTACCAGGGTTGTCTCTACTCCCCTTCTTGAACAGGGGAACCACATTTGCTATCCTCCAGTCATCTGGCACTATTCCTGTAGACAATGACGAGTTAAAGATCAATGCCAAAGGCTTGGCAATCTCCTCCCTGGCTTCCCAGAGGACCCGAGGATAAATCCCATCCGGCCAAGGGGACTTATCTATCTTCACCCTCTGTAGGATTTCTAATACCTCTTCCTTGTGAACCTCAATCCCACCTCGTCTGGTAGCCTGTATCTCAGCATTCTCCTTGATAACATTGTCCTTTTCTGGAGTGAATACTGTTGAAAACTATTCATTTAGTGCTTCCCCTATCTCATCTGACTCCACACACAACTTACCACTACTATCCTTGATTGGGCCTAATCTTACTTCCGTCATTCTTTTATTCCTTAAATACCTATAGACAGCCTTAGGGTTTACCCTGATCCTATCTGCCAACAACTTCTCATGTCTCCTCCTGGCTCTTCTGAGCTCTCTCTTTAGGTCTTTCCTGGCTACCTCATAGCCCTCAAGTGCCCTAACTGAGCCTTCACGTCTCATCCTAACATAAGCCTGCTTCTTCCTCTTGACCAGAGATTCCACCTCCTTCGTAAACCATGGCTCCCGCGCTCTACAGCTTCCTCCCTCCCTGACAGGTACATAGTTATATAGGACACACAGGAGCTTTTCCTTGAATAAGCTCCACATTTCTAATGTGCCCATCCCCTGCAGTTTCTTTCCCCATCCTATGGTCCCTGAATCTTACCTAATCTCATTGTAATTGCCTTTCCCCCAGCTATAACTCTAGCCCAGTGGTATACACCTATCCCTTTCCATCACTAAAGTAAACATAACAGAATTGTGATCGCTATCACCAAAGTGCTCACCTACTTCCAAATCTAACACCTGGCCAGGCTCATTACCTAGTACCAAATCTAATGTGGCTTCGCCCCTTGTTGGCCTATCTACATACTGTGTCAGGAAGCCCTCCTGCACACACTGGACAAAAACTGACCCATCTATAGTACTCGAACTGTAATGTTCCCAGTCAATATTTGGAAAGTTGAAGTCCCCCATGACAACTACCCTGTCTCTCTCACTCCTATCAAGAATCATCTTTGCTATCCTTTCCTCTACATCTCTGGAACTATTCGGAGGCCTATAGAATACTCCCAACAGGGTGACCTCTCCTTTCCTGTTTCTAACCTCAGCCCATACTACCTCAGTTGACGAGTCCCCAAACATCCTTTCTGCAATGTAATACTGTCCTTGACCAACAATGACACACCTCCGCCAGCTTTTACCATCTTCTCTGTTCTTACTGAAACATCTAAATCCCGGAACCTGCAACAACCATTCCTGTCCCTGCTCTATCCATGTCTCCGAAATGGCCACAACATCGAAATCCCAGGTACCAACCCATGCTGCAAGTTCACCCACCTTATTCCGGACGCTCCTGGCATTGAAGTAGACACACTTCAAACCAACTTCTTGCTTGCCGGTGCCTTTACACACAAACCTACCCCCCTTACAAATCTTCTCAAAACTCACTACCCCCCTTTAACTATTCAATCCCCAACCCCAAACTGTCCCAAGCCCCATCCCCCCAACTACTCAATCTGCCAAACTCGCCCACTGTGCAAATTCCCACCCAACACGGCCCCCCACCCCAGTCAGCTCTAAAACTCTAACCACCCAATTCTCCCAAATCCTACCCCCTCCTAACTTTCCAACAACACAAACTGCAAACTCTTCAAATGGAGCAGTTTTGAGGGGTCAAGTGGTCATTATCTACTGGTATCTTTTGAGTCATTGAGTCATACAGCACAGGCAAGGCCCTTCTGTCCATGGAGCCTGCACCAAACTACCTACTCCCATCTCCGTTTCCTGCACTAGTCCCTTGGCCTTCAATGTTATGACAGTTCAGTTGCTCATCTCAGTACTTTTTAAAAATTGTGAGGTTTCTTGCGCCAACTACCATCCCAGGCAGGGCATTCCAGAACATTCCCCCATTCTCTGGGTGAAAACAGTTTTCCTCAAATCCCTTCTAAACCTCTTGCCTTTCACTTTAAAATTACATCCCATTATTGTTGACCTTTCAACTAAGGGGAACAGCTGCTCTCTTTCCACCCTGTTCATGCCCCATATGGTCTTATACCCCTCTATCAGGTCCACCCTCAGCACTCTCTGCTCCAAAGTAAACAATGTGAGCTTATCCAGCCTCTCTCTGTTGCTAAGATGCTCCATCCCAGGCAACATCCTGGTGAATCTCCCTCTGTTCCCCTCCAGTACAAACACATCCTTTCTATAATGTGGGGATTGGAACTGTAGACAGTATTCCAGCTGTTGGCTAACCAAATCCCTGTACAGCTCCAACATCACCTCCTTACTCCTGCACTGCACTCCATCCTCCCATCAATACGCAGAGCAACACAGCCCACCATATTTAAGCTGTCAGCCCCCCTGAAAATCCAGCACATTTGGATCGAGGCATCTTTATTACTGCCCCACAATCCTCTTGGATTGAAGGCCAAGCTTTTTCTAAATTCCTGGGATGTGGATACCGCTGGCTGGGCTCAGCGTTTACACCCCGTCCCTAGTTGCCCCTTGAGAAGGTGGGATGAGCTGCCTTCTTGAACCATTGCAGTCTACGTGCTGTGGGTTGACCCTTAGAGAGGGAATTCCAGGATTTAGAGCCAGCGACAGTGAAGGAACGGCAATACATTTCCAAGTCAGGATGGTGAGTGTCTTGGAAGTGTCACTGTTCCCATGTATCTGCTGTCCTTGTGCTTCTAACTGGAAGTGGCCGTGGGTTTGGAAGTGCCATCTGAGGATATTTGGTGAATAGACAGTACAAACTGAGTGTCAGGGGTGGAGGGAGTGGGTGCTTGTGGATGTGGTGCCAATCAAGCGGCTGCTTTGTCCTGGATGGTGTTGGGCTTCTTGAGTGTTGTTGGGGCTGCCCCCATCCAGGCAAGTGGGGAGTATTCCATCACACTCCTGACTTGTGCCTTGTAGATGGTGGGACAGGCTCTGGGGAGTCAGGGGGTGAGTTACTCACCATAGTATTCCCAGCTTCAGGCCCGCTCCTGTAGCCGCTGTGTTTATGTGGCAAATCCAGTTGAGTTTCTGGTCAGTAGTAATCCCCAGGAAGTTGATAGTGGCGGAATCACTGATGGTAACACCATTAAATGCCAAGGGAAGGTGATTAGATTTTCTCTTCTCTTTATTTATTCATGGGTGGATGTCGTTGGCGTCGGCGGCATCTACAGCCCATCCCTAATTACCCAGTGGGCAGCTCATAGCCAACCACATGGCTGTGGGCCTGGAGTCACATGTAGGCCAGACCAGGTAAGGAGGGTAGTTTCCTTCCCTAAAGGACAGTAGTGAACCAGACGATTTTTCCCAACAATCAATAATGGATTCATGGTCATAATTAGATTCTTAATTCCAGATATTTATTGAATTCAAATTCCACCATCTGCCGTGGCAGGATTCGAACCTGGGTCCCCGGAACATTATCTGGGTGCCTGGATTAACAGTCCAGTGATAATTGCACTCGGCCATCACCTCCCTCCTTTTACTTCTTGGCGATAGTAATTTCGCTGCATTTTATAAGGCGTGAATGTTGCTTGTCAGGCCAAATCTGGATATTGTCCAGATGTTGTTGCATTTAAACATGAATTGTTTCAGCACCTAAGGAGTTGCAAATGGTGCTGAACATGATATTTGCTGTACCTGCGTGCTAACTCTCGGGTCCTTGTACAAATACACCTGTAATTCTATGAATGTCAATTTTTACAAGCTTCACACTTTAAAAAATACTTGCCTTTTCTATCCTTATGATATCACATCCCCCTGTTAAAATCTATTTGCCCACTCACTGATGCTCTCAGTATCTCTTTGCACCGTCTCTGTGTGCTGCCCACAGCTTATCTTTCCAACCAGCTTTGTGTTAACAGTAAACATCAATACATTACCCTCGGTCTCTTCATTTCGATAATCAATATCGATCGGAAATAGCCGAGGTCCCAGCACTGATCCCTGTCACACTCCAGTCCTCACATCCAGACAATTTCAAAATGCCCCCTTTATTCACGCTCTCTGCTTTCTGTCTGGTAACCAGTCACAGTCATGACCAAACTCCTATTACTTGGTTCCCCCCCTCCAATATGTAATCACCAAGCTGTTGGGGTTCACCAGGAGTGTGCCTCCTCTGTCGCGGGGGGTGGGGTGGGGGGGAGGCACGAATACAAGTCAGGAACCACACGACACCAGGTTATAGTCCAACAGGCTTATTTGAAACCACAAGCTTTTCGTGCACTGACCGAGTCACTTCACCTGATGAAGGGGCAGCGCTGCAAAAGTTTGTGATTTTAAATAAACCTGTTGGACTATACCCTGGTGTCATGTGACTTCTGACCGTGAGTGCCCCAGTCCAACAGCGGCACCTCCACATCATGGAGTTATTCGCCAGTGAATAGTCCATGATGTTTCCACCTTGAAAGTGAGACCAGGTTTCGTGCAGCAGGGAATAACCCCTGGGCTCCCAGCCAATGTCCATCCCTGAAACAACAGCAGGGAAATTACAGATTGTTTCCAATTCATTTTGGGATCCTGCTTTGTAAATGGTAATGGAATACCAATGATCTGTGGTGCTGATACAGTGAAGCAGAAAGCTCCTTGGGATGTGGAGAGACTGCAGGAGCTGGGATTGTTCTCCTGAGAGCAGAGAAGGTTCAGGGCAATCTATTTCCACAAACTGGATACACAGTCCTGAGGCTAGAGCAGCTGGTGGAGTGTACATTCAATTCATCAATCTGAAGTTTAGAAAATAATCTCTGAGATGGCGACCATAAAATTATTGGATTGTCATTAAGAAAAGTGCCCACCTGGTTCATTATAGTCCCTTAGGGAGGCAGATCTACCAACTTTATCTGGTTTGGACTACGCATGACTCCAGTCCCACAGCAATGAGGTTGCTCACAAATGGCCAAGCCAGACAATTCTGTTCAATCTGAGAAGCCTGCTCACTGCCATATCCTCGAATCCCATTCAGGAGGGACAGTGATGGGTCTGACCATTGGTCATCTATAAATCTCATAAATAAATTACAAAAGGACTGATGAGTCAGAATGCTGGAATCATACAGTGTTGAGGAGGCCCTTCAGCCCATCCAGTCTGCACCAATGGGTGAGAAACACCTGACTTTCTACCTGATCCTGTTTCCCCACCTCGAAAGTTCTGACGAAGTCAGTGTCAGGGAAGCTGCGAAGATGCGAGTCATTGCGAATGAAATTGTTTTATTGTGAGCAGTGCTGAGGGCCACTGTTTCTCACCTGCCTTGAATTGCCCTTGGAAAGGGGGTGGAGGGGGCAGCATAGTGTCTGTTATTGTCTGACACGAGGGCGAAGGCAGGGTCTGAGCCGTCCTGTCAAGCTGATGCTCAGTCTATCAGTCTGTTTGAAAATCTCAGCCCGTTGCTGGGCTCAGGAAGTGCTGAGGAATTAATGACAATGTTTTATGACTGGAGGCACATGGTGAGCTGGTTTCTTTGTGAAAGGACATTGGGGAATAAATCATATTTTTACCACAATCTGACAATTTCACGGTCACTTTTACTGACGGTATAATTTATTAACTTTTTAAAACTCAGATGAATTTTTCATATTGCCCCAGGACATGGTATAATATCAGTTTCTCCAGATAGTAATCCCATTGGCTCAAACATTTCTAAAGACATTTGGTGCAATTGGATGCAAACAAAATAGTGAGAATGTTATTAGGTCTCCTTGAAGACAAGACTATTAAACGCTGCACAGGCACAAACTGCATTTAGGTAGTGCTAACACTGTCAGAAACTGGCCTGCGGCAGATTAAAGTGAATGGACTGAGACAGGAATGGGATCCTATCCTGAGTCAGTCAGGGGACTGATCATGAAATGGGCAGAGAGCTTGGGAGGCAGAGCAACTGAAGCAGGAATTTCAAGAATTAGGTCTGAGGAATCTGAATGTGTGGTCAACTATGGTGGATTAATAAAATATGTACAAGAGACTGGAATAGAAGGAGTACAGTGATCTCAGAACCAGCGAGTCAGGGGTCAGAAGTGAGTGTGGTGGCTTATTCAGGGGAAGGCACTAGGGAAGCTGCAAGGTCAGTGGTGGATAAATGTCCCAGACCAGATGGACTACATCCCAGGGATTCTGAAGGGGATACCTGAGGAGATTGTGGAGGCATTGGTGGTGATCTTTCAGGAATCATTGGAGTCAGGGAGGGTCCCAGAGGACTGGAAAGTGGCTAAAGTAACACCCCCCTGTTTAAGGAGAGAGGGAGGCAAAAGACAGGAAACTATAGGGTGGATAGCCTGACATCGATTGTGACTTTAGAGTCCGTTATTAAGGATGGGATTATGGAGAACCTGGTAGTGCATGGTAAAATAGGGCTGAGTCAACATGAGTTTGTCAAGAGGAGGTCGTTTAAGGTTCTTGTTAAAATTCTTTGAGGAGGCCATGCACAAGTTAGACAAAGGAGAGCCAGTCGATGTGATCTGTTTGGATTTCCAAAAGACTTTTGATAAGGTGCTGCACAGGAGGCTGCTAAATAAGAAGAACCCATGGTGTTAGGGCAAGGTATTGGCATGGATAAAGGATTGGCTGACTGGCAGAAGGCAGAGGGTGGGGATATAGGGGTGTTTTCCAGGATGGCAGTGAGTGGAGTTCTGTCGTGGTCCATTTTGGGACATTAAAACATTAACAATCTGGGCAAAGGAACTGAGAGCATTATTGCTAGGTTTGTAGATGACAAAAAGATAGATCAAGTGTTAGGTAGCATTGAGGGGCCACTCTAGAAGGACTTGGCCAAGTTAGGAGAGCGGGGAAAGAAGCAGCAGATGGGATACAATGTGGGAAGGCACGAGGTTACACAAGCACGGACAATTTTCTAAATCAGGAAAGGCTTTTGAAACCTGAAGCACAAAGGGGCTTAGGAATCACAGTTCAGGATTCTCTCAGGTTAACACAGTTTCAGTTGGCAGTTTGGAAGGCAATTGCAATGTTTGAATTCATTTCAAGAGGGTTAGAATTTTGGAAAAGCATACAAGGGCAGGACTTATGCACTGAATGGTAGGGCCCTGGGTCATGTTGTAGAACACAGAGACCCAGGAGCTCAGGTACATAATTCTTTGAAATTTGCTTCACAGGTAGACATGCTGGTTAAAAAGGTGTTTAACACATTTGCCATCATTGCTCAGAGCACTGAGTACAGGAGTTGGGATGCCATACTGAGGTTGTGCAAGACCGTGGCCAATCCTCTGTACTGAGTACTGTGTACAGTTCAGATCACCCTGGTACAGGAAGATTATTATTACATGAGAGAGGGCTTAAAGAAGAACAAAGAACAAAGAAACCTACAGCACAGGAACAGGCCCTTTGGAACTCCAAGCCTGCGCCAATCAAGATCCTCTGTCTAACCTGTCATCTATTTTCTAACGGTCTGTGTCCATTTGCTCCCTGCCCATCCATGTACCTGTCCAGATATATCTTAAAAGACACTAACGTGTCTGCGTCTCCCACCTCCGCTGGCAACGCGTTCCAGGCGCCCACCACCCTCTGTGTAAAGAACTTTCCACGCATATCTCCCTTAAACTTTCCTCCTCTCACTTTGAACTCATGACCCCTAGTAATTGAGTCCCCCACTCTGGGAAAAAGCTTCTTGCTATCCACCCTGTCTATACCCCTCATGATTTTGTAGACCTCAATCAGGTCCTCCCTCAATCTCCGTCTTTCTAATGAAAATAATCCTAATCTACTCAACCTCTCTTCATAGCTGGCACCCTCCATACCAGGCAACATCCTGGTGAACCTCCTCTGCACCGTCTCCAAAGCATCCACATCCTTTTGGTAATGTGGTGACCAGAACTGTACACAGTACTCTAAATGTGGTTTAGGAGAGATTGAACAGGATGTTTCCAAGGATGGAGGGTTTGAGTTATAAGAATAATTTGGATAAGCTAGGACTCAGTTCATAGGAGTCTGAGGGGGTGACCCTATAGAGGTTTATAAAATCATGAGGGGCATGGATAAGGTAAACAGCATGGTCTTTTCCCCAGGGGAGGGGGAGTTCAACACCAGAGGCATATGTTTAAGGTGAAAGTGAAAAGTTTGGCAAAGGACATGGAGGGAACTTTTTTATACAGACAGTGGCTCACGTGTGGGACTGAACTGCCAAAGAAAGCGGTAGATGCAGGATCAGTTACAATATTTAAAAGAAATTTGGATAATTACATGAACAGGAAAGATTTGGAGCGAAATGCCCCAAGTGTACGCAGGTGGGGCTGGTTTAGTTTGGGAACATGGGCGAGCATGGACCGTTTGGACCGAAAGGCCTGTTTCTGTGCTGTATGACTCTATGATGCAATGTCCTGCATTTGAAATACTGTCAGCAGTTTTGGGCCGAGTATCCAAGGAAAGATGTGCTGGCATTGGAGGGAATCCTGACGAAGCTTTCAAGAATTGATCCCAGGATATTACAGGGATATGGCGGGGTACAGGAGCCGGAGGAGGTGACAGAGATAGGGAGGGGGTGTAGGGGCTGGAGGAGGTTACAGAGATAGGGAGGGGGTGTAGGGGCTGGAGGAGGTTACAGAGATAGGGAGGGGTTGTAGGGGTTGGAGGAGGTTACAGAGATAGGGAGGGGGTGTAGGGGCTGGAGGCGGTTACAGAGATAGGGAGGGGGTGTAGGGGCTGGAGGAGGTTACAGAGATAGGGAGGGGTGCAGGGGGCAGGAGGAGGTTACAGCGATAGGGAGGGGGTGTAGGGGCTGGAGGAGGTTACAGAGATAGGGAGGGGGTGTAGGGGCTGGAGGGGGTTACAGAGATAGGGAGGGGTGTAGGGGCTGGAGGGGGTTACAGAGATAGGGAGAGGGTGTAGGGGCTGGAGGAGGTTACAGAGATAGGGACGGGGTGTAGGGGCTGGAGGAGGTTACAGAGATAGGGAGGGGTGTAGGGGGCAGGAGGAGGTTACAGCGATAAGGAGGGGGTGTAGGGGCTGGAAGAGGTTACAGAGATAGGGAGGGGTTGTAGGGGCTGGAGGAGGTTACAGAGATAGGGAGGGGTGTAGCGGCTGGAGGGGGTTACAGAGATAGGGAGAGGGTGTAGGGGCTGGAGGAGGTTACAGAGATAGGGAGGGGATGTAGGGGCAGGAGGAGGTTACAGAGATAGGGAGGGGGTGCAGGGGCTGGAGGAGGTTACAGAGATAGGGAGGGGGTGCAGGGGCTGGAGGAGGTTACAGAGATAGGGAGGGGTGTAGGGGGCTGGAGGAGGTTACAGAGATAGGGAGGGGGTGCAGGGGCTGGAGGAGGTTACAGAGATAGGGAGGGGTGTCGGGGCTGGAGGAGGTTAGAGAAATAGGGAGGGGGTGTAGGAGCTGGAGGATGTTACAGAGATAGGGAGGGGGTGTAGGTTCTGGAGGAGGTTAGAGAAATACAGTTAGCTGAAATTCAATTCTGCCTCCCAATACTGTGTATTGGCCTGACATTTCTTGTGTTGTTTGTTGATATATTTTCAATCTCTTGCTGTAATACTGTTTCCCATTTCCATTGCAGGGTGACCCTGGGCCCACAGGTGTAGCTGGAAAGGATGGTCCCCCAGGTCTCCGTGGCTTCCCTGGAGAGAGAGGCCTTGCTGGAGCAATGGTAAAGTTAACTCTCTGGTTTGTAAATGGTACAGCAGCCTCATAGGGTTGAATGGCCTTCTCCTGCTCTTTCTGTTTCCCAATGCTCATTGTAATCAAAATCAGAAACAGAGAAAACGGTGAGAGGAACAGGGAGAGACTTCAAAAGGTTGCAGGAATGGAAGGGTAAGTAGCAGATAGTTTCCTGCAGAGAGATGCCTGAAGCGATTGGTTTCAGAGCCAAGATCAGAGACAGGCAATATAAGTAAGGACACAATCCTAATGGATGAGCAGGAGCAGAAATTTAAAGAGTTTATGAAGTTAAATTCCACTTAAATAGCACATAGCAAAGAGTTCAGGACAGAGGTCATGTTATTTTCAAGGCTGTGAGAGACAGAATTTTAATCAGATAGAGAATCAGTTTTGGGGGGAAAGGCAGAAAGATGGAGTTGAGGATTATTAGACCACCGATGATTTCATTGAATTGTAAAGCAGACTCGATGGGCTAAATGGCCTACTTTTGCTCCTCCACCTTTTGGTGTTAATATTTTAGTTTAGATTCCCTACAGTGTGGAAACAGGCCCTTCAGCACAACAAATCCACACCGCCCCTTGCAGCATCCCACCCAAACCCATCCCCCTATAACCCACACACCCCTGAACACTACGGGTAATTTAGCATGGCTAATCCACCTAGCCTGCACATCTTTGGACTGTGGGAGGAAACCGGAGCACCCAGAGGAAACCCACACAGACACGGGGAGAATGTGCAAACTCCACACAGACAGTTACCAGAGAGTGGAATCGAACCCGGGTCCCTGGTGCTGTGAGGCTGCAGTGCTAACCACTGAGACACCGTGCCACCCAGAACAGGAAATATATTGAAAAGACCCTTAATGAAACAGGTGACATTCTTAGCTGTGTCAATCAGCATTCTGAATTCAGCAGTTCAGAGATATACTAAACGCTTACAAAACACCACATTAGACCACATTGGGAGGATTGAGTCCCTTTGGAAGGATGTCTGCATCTTAGAGAGGGTGTGGAGGAGATTTACTGGAATCTGATCAGGGAGGAGGGACTCCAATGCATGTGGAGAGATGGAAAAACCTGGAATTGTTCTCCTCAGAGCACAGAAGGCTCTGAGGGATTTACTCAAGGTGTTCAAGATCATGGAGAGAGAGGGGAAGTCAGGGGAAGTGCTCATAGCATCTGGAATGTATGAGCGAAAAAGGTGGTGGATTCATTAATTCTTTCCAAAAGGTCAATGGGGTTATGTTGAACTGAAGAACTAATCCGGGTTAAGGCCAGGACCAGGGAAGCAGTGATGACTGTATGGGAACAGATTGCATGACAATAGAGACTGTGTTGTGTTCATCTGGCAGAATCCCACTGCCATCCGATCGGATTGTGGAGATTCCTCAGCTGGCCACAGAGCTCGAACCCATGAAGACTGAACCCATAGTTGGGGACTCACTCTGATTGGACCAACAGAGCAATGCCACACAGCTATTCCACCACACCCTCCCCCCGCCACCCCCCCCTCCCCCAACCTCAGCGTGAGCAGCAGTATAACTCTGGTCTTCAGGCAGTGACTACAGGTCACATTGAGTCACAGTGTGAAAGACGGAATGTCAGGAAACTGCCATTTCTCCAACAAAAACAGAAGTTGCTGGAAAAGCTCAGCAGGTCTGGCAGCATCTGTAGAGGAGAAAATAGTTAATGTTTCGGATCTGGTGACCCTTCCTCAGAACTGATGGTGGCTGGGAAAACGTCAGTTGAAATGCAGAAAATAGGGAGGTGGTTGGGGTAGGGAGTAAACAATAGGATAGAGAAAGACAGTTGGACAGACAAAGGAGTTGCTAACGATCAGGCTGGGAGGGTGAATACTTGTTAATGGGGACTGTTAGTGACTAACAACAGGGGATGTGTAGTAGCAGGCTATGTGGTAACAAGGCCTGGTGTGTGGGGCCGGGGGGCTGGGTCATGGGAGAATTTAGGCCCAAAAATTATTGAACTCAACATCGAGTCCAGAGGGCTGTCGGGTCCCCAAGCAGAAAATGAGGTGTTGTTCCTCCAGCTTGCTATGGGCTTCACTGGAACACTGCAGCAAGCCAGAGACAGAGATGTTGCCCAGGGAGCAGGGTGGTGCATTGAAGTGGCAGGCAACTGATAGCTCAGGGTCTTTTTTTGCGAGCAGAGTGTAGATGTTCTGCGAAGCGGTCGCCAAACCTACGCTTCTTCTCCCCAATGTAGAGAAGGCCACATTGTCAGCAGCGAATGCAATAGACTAGATTCATGTAAGTGTAGGTGAAGTGTTGCTTCGCCTAGAAGGTATGTTTGGGCCCTTGGATACTGGGGAGGGGGGAGCTAAATGGGCAGGTATTGCACCTTCGCTGGTTACAGAGGAAGGTGCCGTAGGGCTGTGGGGAGGTCTTGGGGGCAAAGGAAGCATGAACCAGGGCGTTCCAGAGGGAATGGTCCCTGTGGCAGGTGGACAAGGGAAGGGATGGGAATAAGTGTCTGGTGGTGGCACCTCACTGGAGGTGGGGAAATGGCGTCTGATGATCTTCTGGATGTGGTGCCGGTGGGATGGTAGGTGAGGATAAGGGGAACCCTATCGCTGTTGCGGGGGGAAGGAGAAGGGGAGAGGCCGGAAGCGTGGGAGATGGGTCAGACCCGATTGAGAGCTAAATCCGCAACGGAGCTGGGGAATCATCGGGTGAGGAAGAATATGGACATTTCGGAGGCTCCCTTGTCGAAGTTGGCCTCATCTGAGCATCTGCCATTTCTCCAACATCGCTCCAGTCAGCAGTATAACTCCAGCTCAAGGCCAGCAGTATAACTGCTCGTTAAACTCTTCCAGAATGAACAATTCTCTCACCTACTGGATAAAATGATGTTCTGATCTGGATATGTCCACCTCTCTCTCTCTCTCTCCCCCTCCCTGTCCTGGTTCCTTATAGATGAAATCCAAAATAATATTCTTTTGTTTTCTTTAACCTGCAGGGACCAGCAGGACTGAAAGGAGGCGAGGGTCCCATTGGCCCAACTGGCCCCATTGTAAGTTTTTCACTGATTGGAATCGGGATTTTGTGGGAATTGCTATTCGGTGGGACTCACACACAGTCTCAGTGAGGGGCAGTTAACAGCTTCTTCACTAACTAAAGAACATCAGTAAAATCAGCAACACAATGTCATCTTTACATCAGTGCTAAAGTCCTGTGGGGTGTTGACGTCAGGGGACATGGTTCCCACAGGGAGGTGGGATCATCCAGGATTTACTGACACACAGAGAGCTTTGGGAACTGGTGGCCAATGAGAGGTTTTCAAACTGAGATTGAGAGATTAACATTGAAGACGCAGCATTGGTGAATGCTGAACAAAATCAGGAGAATGGATTTGAGGTTTTATTTAAATCATTCTTAGGATGTGGATGTTGTCAAGGTCAGCGTTTTCTGTCCGTGCCTAACTGCCCTTGAGCTGACTGGCCGTTTCAGGGAGTTGTTAAGAGTCGGTCACATTGCTGTGGTCTAGAATCACCTGTAGGCCAGCAGATTTCCCTCCCTGAAGGACAGTAATGAACCAGGTGGGCATTAGCTGACACTGGATGCTACTCTGTCATTGTGAATGGGCGAGTATTTTATTCCAGATTTTTACAGTAATCAGTGTCTGCCACAGTAGGATTTGAACCCACGACTCCAGAACATTAGCCTGCAGTAACAGATTACTTGTCTAGAGATCAGCACAGAACCGGCATGTCCTATGTGGAGGGGTATCGATTCACCAGGGTCCAGCTTGCAGCTTTCTCTGCGTCTCAGTGACTGCATTTGCTGGGCGGCTGTCTCCATCTGCACTGCATTAGGGAACAACATCGTAACTTGTCGTAAACCCTTCCAGGGCAGGCTATTCACCCATCACAACACCTTCATTTATTGCCTCATACTGTGCTCCAATTGGCTGCAGTTTTTCCTCATTACACCTGTGTCAATGCTTCAAAAGAATTTGAATGTCCGTAAAAGCCTTGGGACATCGGCAGGGTGTCAAAGGCACTATAGAAATGTAGGTTATTGTTTCCTTTGCTGGATTTTGAAGGGATCTATCAACAGCATGTGAAGAGTTGCAGGTAATGATGAAAACATCTTAGAAATGCAAATTGGTTGTTCTTTTCTAAATATCCAAACTAATCCAGCATATCAAGCAGTGCATAAACTATGGAGAATTTACATTCTTTGACCTTCAGAATCATAAAAAGATTAAATAGAAAAAAGTCCCCTTGAAGGCAAATACTTACATTCCAAAAGTGCATATCAGAAGCAAGTATTCCCTGTGGATTTGCATATGTTTGCATAATATTTAAATATTTATTGCACAGGACAGCGATTTAAAAGCAGTTTTGATGGAAGTGTACTTTAACTATTAACAGATAAAATATACTTCAAGTATCACAGAAGGTTATGTACCATTATAAAATACTGAAAAATCAATAATCCATCATATGAGAATGCAGATGTGTTTTAAAACACATCGGTCTTTGTCATTTGGAATAGTTCGGGGTCTGATGCACACACAGCTACATCCAGAGAATGCCATTACAGAAAAAGCCCACATCCCTCAAACACTTTCTCAACAGGACCCCATCCCATGGCTTTACACACAGGGAAATTAATCTGAAAGCCTAGACATTGTTCTAATGGAGAAAATACAGGAACTAATCTCGGCACAGCAATGTCCCATCAATAAAAATCTGTCTAACCCCATGCTGTCCCTGCCACTGGGAGTGTTTGATTGGGAGACAGTGTAGAGGGAGCTTTACTCTGTATCTAACCCCATGCAGTCCCTGCCCTGCAGTTAAATGGTATTATTTTTCTCTCTGTCTGATTTATTTGGAGGCAGGCTGCCAGAGAGTGAGGACAATCTTGTTCCAGAATCATCTCTTCCTCAGTCTCCATTCTACTCCCTGTTGGATTGGTGTGAAATGTCCTGTCAGATTGTCTGTACAAGGGCAGGTGCAGTTCATTGAGGAATTTTCTCTCTTTCCTCCTGTCATTAACTGTGCAGATCACTGCCTTAAAGTGGTACAATCGAAAAAAGAAGTAAATATGAAACAGAGAATATCTATTCCATCCCTCCCACATGTCCTGCCGTTCCTGCAGAATACAGCTGATATGTACCTCAACACCATTTTCCCAGCTTTGTTCAATATCCCCCAACCCTGTTTATCAACTTGAAAGCCTCAATTAACCCCCAGAATCGATTTTGTTCCTGGGGGAGCAAGGTGCAGTTTTCCACCGAGGCTGTATGAGTTGGATCGGGGTTCATTGTGGTTAGGGGCATTAGGGTGAGGGCTTGCGAGAGGTTGGGGTTTGTGGGGATGTTGGGGATAGGCGGGCTGTTATGAAATGGGTTGAATTGTATTGGGATTGGGTTGTGATGTGATTGGCCATAAGGCTGTGTGGGATACCTGAGTAACTGTTGAGCCATCTTCAGTGTACATGTGCTTATTGTCATTGTTAAACCAGCTGATTGGATGATTGTTTTCAGGGATCTCCCGGTGAGCGAGGAACTGCTGGACCTGCTGGACCAATTGGTCTTCCTGGTCGTCCTGGACCTCAAGGGGGTCTTGGTCCTGCTGGAGAGAAAGGAGCTCCTGTAAGTGTCTGTCCATCTTCAGGGCACTGAAAGATCAGCCTGTAGTCACATAATATTAGAAAGCAGCTCCTTTGCTGTATCTGCCCTGATCTGGGGTTTCAGCTCCACATTGAAGCCTCTCTGAGGTCCTACTGCTCTACCTTAGCACTGCATCGTTTCAGCATCGCGTGTTTACCCAGCTTCCTCTTAATGCTGTCAACACTGCTCACCTCGAACCCTCCCTGTGCGAGTGATTTCCACATTCCATTCCCTACCTTCCTTTCTGCCAGTGAAATCAATGCTGTTTTCACTGTAAAGTCCTTCTCCAGGTACAGCCCTCAATCCTTTGAGAGAAATTTTAGCTATTCCATCACTTTGTCATTGCCTTTTTGCACCCTCCCTCACACGTTAACAGTTTTGAATCTGGAGAGCACAATTCAGCACGGATTCAATACGAGTTCATTCCAATTCTGATCCCCCAAACCTGAACACCAGCTGTTCACACTGGTATGTTTAATTGTCTTATTTTGCTTCACAGTTACTCATCATCCTCCAGATACTTCAACACCTCAAACCCATTTGCAATCTTACTTTCCAAGCTGTATAATTTGTTCTTGTTCTTCTTACTAAAATATTTCATCACACGCTGATCAAGCTGTTAATTTACTAGCCCATTGCCTGATTAATATTTTCAGCAGTGCCTGGTTCCCAGCACACTCTGTTCACCAGAAACTCACTCACATAGTTTGAGTGTGGACTTCACCAATCCCCAGATCTTTCCCAAAAAGTTCATGGTCCTGTTCTTCCTCCCATACAGCCCTATGTCTGCAGGTTCCCTGATGCTGCTGTGTATTTTACCAATGTCTGGAATCATTCTGTGATGAAGATCCACACTGTAGAACAAGATTCTTCTGCCCATCAGACCAATGTTGATAGAAAGCATGGCTCAGGTTTCGGTACTGAACAAGGGGTTGGAAGGACTCAGGTCAAAATTAAAATACCGGCCATTATTTCCCAAATACAGTGAGCTTTTGTTTTTTCTCTAAATCAGCCTCTTGTTCTGACACAATGTCAAGCACCTCTGAAAGCCCAGGCATTAAACATCTACTGCACCACAATGATTAATACTCACTTTTGCCTCACGGACATTATGCACACATGGTTTGATCTTTACAATATCGAAGCTGTCTCCCCCTAATTAACACCAGCCTTTCTAAGTGGAAGATTACTCGTGTCTATGGTAATGCTCTATGTTATTAACAACAGAAAATGTTGCAAATACTCTTGACAGAACCTGCACTGACAGAATCAGCGATTATATTTCAGAGTGCGAATATTCAACTGAACATGATGACACTGAGTATTTCTAAAATTTTCCGTTTTTATTTCAAAAAGGCAGCATCTGTAGTATTTTGCTGCAGTGACTCCCCTGTCACTGATAATGTGGTACAGACCGAGTGCCTTAGACACATCAGTCCTTCTGATCAGTTTAAATCTCAGACCACCTGTTTGTGAACATGCCGCTGACTCCTTCATCATTGACTGACCCCTCCTGGTTAATTGAGGTGTGATGGATGGATTTGTAAACCCTCACCCCATTTTCACTGGCCTCTTCCTGTCATCTTCCAGGGGGAGAAAGGACCCCCGGGTCCAGCCGGTCGGGATGGGGTGCAGGGACCAGTTGGTTTGCCTGGTCCTGCTGGGCCACAGGGACCTCCAGGAGAAGATGGTGACAAGGTGAGCGAGCATTTCACCTTCGGTTCTCACTTTTCCTTCACATTTATCCCCATATCACATACCTCACTTAACGCTGGTCCATTTGTTAAAAAGGTGAAGGTGGGTCTCCCTGAATCAATATAGCTTTCTTAAAGGTCTTTTCACAATTCATAGAAATTAAAGGTGACCATTCAGCTCCTTAAGACTGCCCCATCATTTATAGCCATGTTGTCCTTGGGTTCAACTGGGCCATATGTAGATATCAGCTTCCCCACCCACCTTCCTGCAAACCCTCCCCACCCACCTTTCTACAAACTCCCCCACTCACCTCTCTGCAAAACCCTCACTCACCTTTCTGCAAACCTCCCTACCCACCTTCCTACAAACACCTCCCCCACCTTCCTCCAAACCCCCTCACCCAGCTTCCTGCAACCCCCCACCCACCTTCCTGCAAACACCTCCCCCACCGTCCTGCAAGCCCCTCCCCCACCTTCCTGCAAACCCATCCCCCACCTTCCTGCAACCCCCCCACACACCTTCCTACAACCCCCCCACACACCTTCTTACAACCCCCCCAACCATCTTTCTGCAACCCGTCCCCCACCTTCCTGCAACCCCTTCCCCCCCGCCAACCTTTCTGCAAATCCCTCAACATCCAAGAAAAACTTTCAATCGCCTTTAAAACTTCTCATTGGCCCCACCTTCCAGCCTCTTCAGCTGTTGTGAGAGAGAGTTCCAGAACCCCAGCTGCAATCCCCCACCACCCAACCAGCATCCCACCCCCCAACCCCCATCCCCCTGAACTGCCTGGCTCGGGTATGAAGGTTCTGCCCCTTATTCTGGATTCTGCCCCTCCCCAGGGGAAACAGATACACTTCATCAACCCAATCAACTCCTCCGATTGATTTAAACATTTTAATTCGTATAAAAGCTAGGAAGATACATTCCAAAATACAACTTTTCCCCAGACAAGTTTACTTCAGCCTCAGGATCATCTGGAGAACATTTCCCACCAAACCCCCAGAACTGAACACCTTCTTCCCACAGCCCCAGCCCCTCTTGCTCCCTGACCCATCTGCCCCTGGTCCCCACTGCCCCCTGACCCCCTCAACCTCCCAGCTCTTCTGGCCACCTGACCCCTCTGACCCTCTCAATGGCCTGCAGCCTGTTCACGAGTCAGTTTCCCATGGGTGGTGGGGACAGTGACCGCGAGATTCCTCGAGAGATGGGGATGGTGTGGGGAGGGGGTCATTGAAACGGAGAAACCCAGGAGCACCCCCAAAGGTCAACTGCTAATTTCACATTTCCACATTGTTTATCATAAATCAGATTCAAGACTGGGGGTCTGGGGGGGGGGCGGGATTGAGGTGAGGAAACAGGGTGGGGGGAGTGGATTGAGGTGGGGGAACAGGGGGTGGGGGGGCGGATTGAGGCGGGGGAACAGGGGGTGGGGGGGCGGCTTGAGGTGGGGGAACAGGGGGTGGGGGGGCGGCTTGAGGTGGGGGAACAGGGGGTGGGGGGGCGGCTTGAGGTGGGGGAACAGGGGGTGGGGGGGCGAATTGAGGTGGGGGAGCAGGGGGTGGGGGGGCAGATTGAGGTGGGGGAACAGGGGGTGGGGGGCAGCTTGAGGTTGGGAAACGAGGGTGGGGGGGGGCGGCTTGAGGTGGGGGAACGGGGGGTGGGGAGGGGTGGTGCGGGTTGAGATGGGGGAGCAGGGGTGGGGCGGTTGGCAGATTGAGATGGGGGAAACAGGGGATGGGGAGTGTGGTGGATAGAGATGGGGAACAGGGGATGGGGTGGCGGATTAAGATGGGGAAACAGGGGTTTGGGGTGTGGCAGATTGAGATGGGGAACAGGGTGTGGAGCGATGGCGGATTGAGATGGGGGAACAGGGGGTGGGGTGGCAGATTGAGATGGGGAACAGGGGATGGGGTGGCGGATTAAGATGGGGAAACAGGGGTTTGGGGTGTGGCAGATTGAGATGGGGAACAGGGTGTGGAGCGATGGCGGATTGAGATGGGGGAACAGGGGGTGGGGTGGCAGATTGAGATGGGGAACAGGGGATGGGGTGGCGGACTGAAATGGGGAAACAGGGCATGGGTGGATGGCGGATTGAGATGGGGAAATAGGGTGTGGAGGGATGGCGGATTGAGATGGGGGAACAGGGGCTGGGGTGGCAGATTGAGATGGGGAACAGGGGGTGGGGGTGGGGGATGGAGATGGGGAACAGGGGGTGGGGGGTGGCGGATTGAGATGAGGAAATGGGGTGGGGGGTGGCAGATTGAAATGGGGGTGCAGAGGGTGGGGCGATGGCGGATTGAGATGGGGGTGCAGGGGGAAAGGGGTGGAGAGGTGTGGAAGGGAGAGTTTTGGAGAATGAAGGTGTGGCCAGGATCTGGGGAATTGGATGCGGGAAGTGAAACTGGTGGCTGAGTGTTTTGGATCTGGGGAGGGTGGGGGTACGTGGTGGATGATGGGAGGGAGACATTTCCTAACACAGTGAGTGTGATAGTTAGGGTGACGGTCGAGGGGGCCGGTGAGGGTGAGAGTCGGGGAGATGGTGAGTGTGAGGGCCGGGGAGACGATGAGGGTCGAGGGGGCAGTGAGGGTGAAGTTCGAGGGGGAGGTGAGGCTCAAGGGGGCGGTGAGTGTTGATGGGAACGGTGAGGGTGAGGGTCGAGGGGATGGTGAGGGTGAGGGTTGAGGTGAGGGTCGAGGTGAGGGTGAGGGTCGAGGTGGGTGAGGGTTGGGGTGAGGGTTGATTTGGGTGAGGGGCGAGGTCGTGGGTGAAGGTCGAGGTGAGGGTCGAGGTGAGGGTCGAGGTGAGCGTCGAGGTGAGGGTGAGGGTTGACGTCGTGGGTGGGGGAGGGGGGTGGAGGGCGGAATTCCAAATCCCTGGAATATCAGGTGGTGGATCGATCTGTGGGGGAACGGAGGCTGTGATTGGGTGAAAGCTCTAACAAACCAGAGTAAAGCTGTAATTTGATTGGTTATTTACACAGGGTGAGATTGGGGAACCCGGTCAGAAAGGAACAAAAGGATCAAAAGGGGAGCAGGTGAGTGAGCCGACTGATTGCCGACCAAAACATTCCCATTGTTTCTCCCACATTCCTGCTTCGCAGCATGTGGCTCCATCCGGGATCCTCCAGGAACTCGGCACTTTCCAGAAAAGTTGTGTCAGCCTGAAAGAGCAAACCTCCATGAAATGTCAAATACAGTCCCTGAGCAGCTACATCGATGGACCACGCCCGAGGAATCCCCCAGGATCAGGCACAGACCTGCCTCAGATTTACTGCAAAATATACCCGGCACATCGGCAACATCCTGCAGGAACAGCACAGTCTATTTAACATCACTCAGAAAGATTATCCCCTCCGACAGTGCGGCACTCCCTCAGTACTGATCCTCCGACAGTGCAGCACTCCCTCAGGACTGACCCTCCGACAGTGCGGCACTCCCTCAGTACTGACCCTCTGACAGTGCTACACTCCCTCATTACTGACCCTCCGACAGTGTAGCACTCCCTCACTCCTGACCCTCTGACAGTGCGACTCTCCCTCAACACTGACCCTCCGACAGTGCAGCACTCCCTCAGTACTGACCCTCTGACAGTGCGGCACTCCCTCAGCACTGACCCTCCGACAGTGCGGCACTCCCTCAGCACTGACCCTCTGACAGTGCGGCACTCTCTCAGTACTGACCCTCCGACAGTGCGACACTCCCTCAGCACTGACCCTCCGACAGTGCGGCACTCCCTCAGTACTGACCCTCCGACAGTGCGACACTCCCTCAGTACTGACCCTCTGACAGTGCGACACTCCCTCAGCACTGACCCTCCGACAGTGCGGCACTCCCTCAGTACTGACCCTCCGACAGTGCGACACTCCCTCAGTACTGACCCTCTGACAGTGTGGCACTCCCTCAGTACTGACCCTCCGACAGTGCGGCACTCCCTCAGTACTAACCCTCTGACAGTACGGGGCACTCTCAGTACTGACCCTCCAACAGTGCGGCGCTCCCTCAGTTCTGACCCTCCAACAGTGTAGCACTCCCTCAGCATTGACCCTCCGACAGTGAGGCACTCCCTCAGCACTGACCCTCTGACAGTGCGGCACTCCCTCAGCACTGACCCTCCGACAGTGCGGCACTCCCTCAGCACTGGACCATCTGACAGTGCGGCACTCCCTCAGCACTGAACCTCCAACAGTGCGGCACTCCCTCAGTACTGACCCTCTGACAGTGCGGCACTCCCTCAGTACTGACCCTCTGACAGTGCGCCACTCCCTCAGCACTGACCCTCACCGTCCGACAGTGCGGCAGTCCCTCAGTACTGACCCTCCGACAGTGCGGCACTCCCTCAGCACTGACCCTCTGACAGTGCGGCACTCCCTCAGCACTGACCCTCTGACAGTGCGGCACTCCCTCAGTACTGACCCTCTGACAGTGCGGCACTCCCTCAGTACTGACCCTCTGACAGTGCGCCACTCCCTCAGCACTGACCCTCACCGTCCGACAGTGCGGCAGTCCCTCAGTACTGACCCTCCGACAGTGCGGCACTCCCTCAGCACTGACCCTCTGACAGTGCGGCACTCCCTCAGTACTGACCCTCTGACAGTGCGGCACTCCCTCAGTACTGACCCTCTGACAGTGCGCCACTCCCTCAGCACTGACCCTCACCGTCCGACAGTGCGGCACTCCCTCAGCACTGACCCTCTGACAGTGCGGCACTCCCTCAGTACCGACCCTCCGACAGTGCAGCACTCCCTCAGCACTGACCCTCACCCTCTGACAGTGGTGCCCTTGCTGTGCCTGCGTATTCTTTTAGAGCCAGGCCTTGTTGCTGTGTGACACCTTTCAAACACTTGCTGCGTCTGAAATGCTCACAGTGAATGTTGAGCTTTATCTCAGCCTCCTGCTGCTTCAGTGTGAGCAGCTCGGCTCCTTCCCAGGCCTCACTGAGCTGTCACTGCCCTGTTTGTTCTTCCAGCACTTAATGCCATGTGCTCAGGGGAATCTGTGGTGTGGTGGTAATGTCCCTACCTCTGAGCCAGGATGCCTGGGTTTAACAGCCCAGGGGCACCGGTGGCTATAACATCTGTGAACTGGCTGGTTGGAGAACATATGGCAAGAACAGGAAAGATGCTCAAAGAGGGCAGACTGTTTAAATGTTCTCAGATACAAGGTGTTCAAAGAAGGTGGGGTGGAATTATTGGTGAAAAAAAAGCATTGCTTTGCTGGAGAAAGAGGATGTCTCAGAGGATTACAAGATTTAATCAATTTAGCTAAAGCTAAGAAATAAAAAGGTGAAATTACATTATTACCATAGAGCGTCAACTATTAGGAAGTATGTAGAGGTTCAAATCTGTCGGGAAATTACAGAGATCAATAATGGGGCATCCAAATACACAAATAAAGACTAGGATATTGGTAGTGTTAGAGGCAAGTGTTCTTATACTGTTTTCAGTAGCACTTCCAACAGCAGAATGTGTGCAGTTCAACAAGAAAGAATGCACTCATGGTTCCAGTTCTTTGAAATGAGATGGGAAAAGTGGATTGAGTGTCAGTGGGACAACAGTTAGGAGATAATGATCATTGTAACGTAAGGCTTAGAATGATTGAGTAGAGTGACAATGGTCAATTCAGAGTAAGAAAAATCAGTTGTGGAGAGCTGACTTCAATAGGGTATGAGTGGAGCTGCGCAAGACAGGAATAAAAGGCAAGAGACTCTGTAAATGAGCTACCTTCAAAGAGGAGATAGTTCAGGTATACTCAAGGTATATTCTCTCATAAGTGTAAGGTAACAAATCCCTGAATAACAAAGGATATAGATGTTAAGGTAAAAAAGAAAAAGTATGCTTATGACAGGTGTCAGAAAATACGATTGAGAACCAAAGGAATTCAGAAGGTTTGAGATGAAGTAAAAAGACATATATGAGAAATAAAGAGGAATTATGAGAAAAGACAAGCAGCTAATATAAAAGGGAATCCCAAAGTTCTCTAAAGACTATTAAATAAATGTGTTAAAAAAATTATGGCTGATTAAACACCAAGGTGGGGATTTACACATTGAGACAGGAAAGATGTGGAAGCATTGGAAAAGGTGCAGAGGAGATTTACCAGGATGTTGCTTGGAATGGAGGGAAGGTCTTAGGAGGGAAGGTTGAGAGCCTAGGGCTTTTCTCTTTAGGATGTTGAAGGATGAGAGGTGACTTGATAGAGGTGTACAAAATGATCAGAGGTATAGATAGAGTGGACAGCCAGAGACTTTTTCCTGTTACGAGGGAGCATAGTTTTAGAGTGGAGGTAGATATAAGGGAGACATCAGAGGTAAGTTCTTTACTCAAAAGAGTGGTAGGGGCGTGGAACGCATAGGTGGAGAGGGTAGTGGAGTTGGTCTCATTAGGGGCATTTAAGAGGCTATTAGATAAACATATGGATGATAGTATAAGGTAGGGGTGGAGATTAGATAGATCTTAGGCTTAGAATAAAAGATCGGCAAGCATCTTGGGCCAAAGGGCCTGTACCGTGCTGTACTGTTCTATGTTCTATGTTCTATATGACTCCCCTGGAGCAGGTTGCCCTGACTGAGGGAGAAATGTTGGAGCTCAGTTTGTACAATAGCCCGGTGCCAGATTAATTTCTTTCCTTTTGTCTCTCTCCTCAGGGACCTCCTGGACCTCATGGTCTCCAAGGACCCATTGGACAGCCTGGACCAGCAGTAAGTCACTTTCCCTCATGTCACTGGTAATTCTACAAGGACAGTCCTCATATGAACAATGGGAAGCTAATCATAGAAACATCCAAAGTTCAGGGCAGAATTAGGCCATTCGCCCTTCTAACCTTCTCTGCCGTTGAAGATGATCTTTGCTGATCATTGAACTCCGCACTCTATTTCTGTTTTCTTCCCAGACCCAGGATCCCTCAGATTCCCTGACTCAGCCCATCCAGTGTTTTCTTACATCTAATTGGTTATGGGAGATTTCTGACACAACTCCAACAAACTTCTTAGCTCACAAATCTGTAGTCCCTGTCATTGAACAGATCCCATGGAACCAGAAGACCAGCTGACCCTTGTGTTGGATTTTCTTCTGCTTCAGTGAGTGAGCGGACAGTGGTTGAGGAGCAGATCCTCCAACACAAAATGACCTGGTGTGGCAGTATTACACAGATGGAGAGTGTATTTACAGATTTCAGTTGGAATCTTCGTCAGGAAAAGTAAAATCTATATCCCATAGACATTACATCACTTCTCCCTTGTAATCGGTACATAAACAGAGCCACAGCCAATGGGAAGTGACCCCCACACCGAGAGCCTCTACAGTTTGCTGTCAGAGCTTCATCACCCTGAGTGTGTGGGAGTTCTTCTTCACATCACCCCACTCTTTAAAGGGGATTCCCCCCTTGTTTCTGACATCACCACACCCCTCCCCACCCCCCTCTCCGTCACCAACCCCCCTTCCTCCACCACACCCCCACCCGCCTTCCCATCACCAACCCCCACCCGTCTTCCCATCACCAACCCCCCTTCCCCCACCACCACCCCACCCCCCCTCCCCATCACCAACTCCCCTCCCCCCCACCACCCCATCACCAACATCCCTCCCGCCCACCACCCCATCATCAACACCCCTCCCCCCACCCCCACCCCATCACCAACCACCCTCCCCCACACCCCATCACCACCCCACTCGCCATCACCAACACCCCTCTCCCACACCACCCCCACCCCCCTCCCCATCACCTCCCTCCCCCCAACAGCTCACCACCCCCTCACCATCAGAACCCCTCCCCCCACCACACCCCATCTCATCACCAACCCCATACCCCGTCACCAACCCCCTTCGCCACCCCCCCCCCCACCCCTCTCCCCATCACCACAGTCGAAAGCAATTTTCTCTGTTAACACTTATTTTCATTTAGGGAAAGAAATCTACCATCGTTATCTGGTCTTGCCTACATGTGACTCCAGACCCACAGTCACATGATTGACTGTTAACTACCCTGTGAAAAAGGGGGGACCAGCCAACAGTGCCCACAAACGGTCATAAGATGTAGTAGCTTAGCATCCTGAAAATGCCCCCCTTATCTCAATTCTCCAGCTTCCGTTAGTCAATCATCTAACCATGCTAATCCATCCCCTCTGACTCCATTGCCACTTCTCTTAAGCTAATGTGTAGTACCTTATCAGACACCATCCCAAACTCCAAGTATATTACAACCACTGCTCTCCCTTTATCCTGTTTGTTATCTCCTGAAAGAATTCTTGTAAATGCAATAGGCATGATTTCCCCTTCATGAAGACACACCAACTCTATTTAATAATATTATATATTTCTATATGCTCTGCTATTAAAATCCATTAACATCGAGTCCAACATTTTCCCAATGCCAAGTGGTAAACTAAAGGGCCTTTAATGACCTGTCTTTGTCTCTTTTCCTTTGTAAATAAAGGTGTTATGTGGGCAGTTTTTCAATCCTCTGGGACTTGTCCAGGAATCCTTAGATTCAGGAAAATTACTCCCAGTGCATTCTCTACCCCTTCCTTTCATATCCTGGGACACATCCCACCACGTCACACCTGACATGTAGGAAGATGGTCATAGTTGTTGGAGGTCAATCATCTCAGCTCCAGGACATTCTCTGCAGGAGCTCCTCAGGGTAGTGTCCTTGGCCCAACCATCTTCAGCTGCTTCATCAATGGCCTTCCCTCCATCATAAGGTCAGAACTGGGGATGTTCACTGATGACTGCACAATGTTCAGCAACATTTGCGACTCCTCATATACTGAGGCAGCTCATGTTCAAATGCAACAAGATCTGGACAATATCCAGGTTTGGGCTGACAAGTGGCAAGTGACATTCACGCCACACAAATGCCAGGCTGTGACCATCACCGATAAGAGACAATCTAACCACTGCCCCTTGACATTCAATGGTGTTACCATCACTGGGTCCCCCACTATCAACATCCTGGGGGTTATCATTATTGACCTGAAACTCAACTGGATTCACCACATTAACACAGTGACTACAAGAGCAGGCCAGAAGCTGGGAATACTGCAGCAAGTCACTCACCTCCTGACCCCCCCCCAAAGCCTGTCCACCATCTACAAGGCACAAGTCAGGAGTGTGATGGAATACTCCCCACTTGCCTGGATGAGTGCAGCCCCAACAACACTCAAGAAGCTTGACACCATCCAGGACAAAGCAGCCACTTGATTGGCACCACATCCACAAACATCCCACTCCCTCCATTAATGATGCTCAGTAGCAGCAGTGTGTACTGTCTACACGATGCACTGCAGAAACTCACCAAAGATCCTCAAGCAGTACCTTCCAAACCCATGACCACTTCCATCTAGAAGGACAAGGGCCACGGGATACATGGGAACACCAACAGCTTCTAGTTCCCATCCAAGCCACTCACCATCCTGACTTGGAAATATATCGCCGTTCATCAAAATCCTGGAGTTCCCTCCCTGAGGAGGGACATGGATTGCAGCCTTTCAAGAAAGCAACTCACCATCACCTTCTTGAGGGTAATTAGGGATGAGCTAGAATTGCCAGTGATGCCTATGGCCTAAGAGTGAAGGAGACAAAAAAGGCCCAGGAGATTTATCTTACTTTATTTCCCGTATCACTTTCTCTGAAGAGTTATTGTATTTACTTCCTCTTCTCCTCTTGGTTCTTGAATATCTTGTAATTTTGGAATGCTATCACTGTCTCCTACTGTGGAGTATTTGGACATTTGCTCTGCCATTTTCTGGTTCCCCGTTACTGTTTCTCTACTGTCATTCTCTAAGGGGCCTATGTTCACTCCTGATCTCTCTCCTGATTACTAAAACTCTCCCCCTGTTCCAGTCACCTCAAACCCTAGGCCAGCTTCATTCCCCAGAATTAGGTGCTGTACTGCACTGTCCCTTGTTGGACCATCTCCATGTTGATATAAAAAACTCTCCTGAACCCGTTGCAAGAAATCCGTCCCCTGTATTCCCTTCACACCATGACTATCCCAATTAATGCTGGGGAGGTTTCAATTTAATATAATGACCCTGTTATTGTTGTGATATACCTCAGTGAATTGTCTCCATACCTGCTCCTCTATTGCTTCTGATTGTTTGGGGGTTCTGTAATACACCCCCAACAGCATATCTGCTTTTTTTATTCCTAAAATCTATCCACAAAGCCTCAATTAATCACCCCCACAATGACTGTTCCTGCTCACTGCAGTGGCTAACTCCTTAATTAATAATGTAACTCGCCCTCCTCTTTTATGGGTGGTATGCTAGTTCAGTGGTCAGCACTGCTGCCTCACAACACCAGGGACCCAGATTCAACTCCATCCTCAGGTGACTGTCTGTGTGGAGTTTACACTTTCTCCCCTGTCACTGCGTGGGTTTGCTCCAGTTTTCTCCCACAGCCCAAAGATGTGCAGGTGAGGGTGGATTGGCTGTGTTAAATTACCTGTAGTGTTCAGGGATGCCCAGGTTAGGTGGGTTATTGGAGGGGTGGGGGGATGGGCCTGGGTGGGATGTCTGAGGTTGTGTGTGGACTTGTTGGGCCGAACGGCCTGTTTCCACACTGTAGGGATTAATGTCACCATTCCTTGTCCTGCCCAAAGATCCTACAGCCTGGGATATTGGGCTGTTAGTCCTGCCCCTCTGTCAGCCATGTCTCTGAGATGGCAACAACATCACAATCCATGCCATTAACTTCTCTGTTTAACCAATAAAACTCCTCGAGGTCATCAGCCTTGCCTTACTGCCTTATGGCTCAACATGGCTTGGATCCTTTTCAGGAGAATTCCAAAGAATAGTGACTTCCACTGGAACTCCGGCCTCACCCCTGTCTTTGTTTAGAAGCCCCTTGTGTTCCATCACTTTCCCTTGCTGTCAGGGATGTCTGCCTGCAGCCAGTGAGGACAGCAGAGACTGAACGAGGTTTGTGTTCTTACCTCCAGGGTGGAGACGGGGAGCCAGGTCCCAGGGGACAGCAGGGAATGTTCGGACAGAAAGGTGACGAAGGACCACGCGGATTCCCTGGTCCGCCCGGGCCAATTGGTCTTCAGGTAATCCCGCAATAACAATAAAACCGAAACACAGAGAATGCTGGAGAAACTCAGTCGGCCTGGCAGCATCTGCAGAGAGACAAACAGAGCTAACGTTTTGAGTCTGGCATCACTTTTTCAGAACTGAAAGGGGTTGGGACTTTTATCGGTATTTTACATTTTTGGAAAAAGGCAGAGGATCAAATAGAATATCTGGAATGTTCTGGGACAGGTTCAGGGGTAAGAGAGAGATTAAACAGCAAAGGGATGAGGGAACAGAAGGCAGCAGGCGCACAGAGACTCACTGGCTGATGAAAGGACCCCTCTGAAATCGAAAAGAAACAGGAAAACAAAACAAACAGTAGCATTTGGCAGGAGGCCAAGAACAGAAATGTCAGTGTGAAAATCAGGTGGAGAATTCAAATGTCAGCTGGAAGGTCAGAGCTAAATGAATTATACACAGTGCCTGCAATCTCATTAAACATCCCTTTGTGGATCACTCGAGCATTCTCCAATCAAATTGAATATCAAGACAAGACAGGAAATGGCTTGATGTGACCCAACGAGCATTGATCAAAACGAATGAAAAATATCAGAGAGAGAGAGAGAGAGGGACAGAGAGAGAGAATGGGGGGGAGACAAAGGAAGACGGAGTGAGGGACAGAGACAGAGAAAGAGAGAGAGAGAAGGAGGGATAGAGACTGAGAGAGGGGCATACAGAAAGGCAGGGGTGACAGAGACAGAGGGGAGCACAGAGGCAGAGTGGTGGGGACAGAGAAGGGGGGGAGCAGAGAAAGAGGGAATAAGAGACAGAGAGAGGGAGACAGAGAGAGAGAGAGAGAGAGAGGGGGGACAGAGAGAGAGGATACAGGGACGGGCAGAGAGAGAGAGAGAGGGGGGGACAGAGAGAGAGGATACAGGGACGGGCAGAGAGAGAGAGAGAGGGGGTCAGAGAGAGAGAGAGAGAGAGAGAGAGGGGGGGAACAGAGAGAGAGAGAGAGGATACAGGGACAGAGAGAGAGAGAGGGGGACAGAGAGAGGGGATACAGGGACGGGCAGAGAGAGAGAGAGAGAGGGGGTCAGAGAGAGAGAGAGAGAGGGGGGGGAACAGAGAGAGAGAGAGAGGATACAGGGACAGAGAGAGAGAGAGGGGGACAGAGAGAGGGGATACAGGGACGGGCAGAGAGAGAGAGAGAGAGGGGGACAGAGAGAGAGAGGATACAGGGACGGACAGAGAGAGAGAGGGGGGGGGGAACAGAGAGAGAGAAGATACAGGGACAGAGAGAGAGAGAGGGGGACAGAGAGAGAGGATGCAGGGACAGAGAGAGAGAGAGGGGGACAGAGAGAGGGAGAGGATACAGGGACACGGGGGGGGCACAAAGACAGAGGGGGACAGAGACAGAGATGAGTTTGACGGAGGTGGGGGACGGACCAGAGAGAGGGAGTCAGAGACAGAGAGAGAGAGGGACAGAGAGGGTGGGAGAGGGGAAGGGGACAGAGAGGGGGACAGAGGCAGACAGAGAGAGACAGAGAGAGAGAGACGCAGAGACGGTGGTGGGGGGGGGGGGGGGGGGGGGGCGCAGCAGAGGCGGGGGACAGAGAGAGAGGAAGCCAGAGAGAGTGAGACAGAGAGAGAGGGAGGGGACAGACAGACAGACAGACAGAAACAGAGAGAGTGAGACAGAGAGAGACAGACAGACAGACAGAAACAGAGAGAGTGAGACAGAGACAGACAGACAGACAGAAACAGAGAGAGTGAGACAGAGAGAGACAGACAGACAGACAGACAGAAACAGAGAGAGTGAGACAGAGAGAGACAGACAGACAGACAGAAACAGAGAGAGTGAGACAGAGAGAACGACAAAAACAGAAATTGCTGGCAAAGCTCGGCAGGTCTGGCAGCATCTGTGGAGAGAAATTAGAATTAATCATTGGGGTCAAGTGATCCTACTTCAGAACTGATGGTAACTCGGAAAATGTCGACTTTGTGGGGAAGATAGAGGTGCGAGGGTAAGGAGTAAATGATAGGTGGAGATAGAGCCCAGGAAGAGAGAAACACAGTTGGACAGAGAAAGGAGAGGGGAAAGGTCAGTGTGGAGGAATGAATCAATAAATGCAAAGCTGACAAAGCACAGCGGGTCTGACAGTATCTGAGGAACAGGGGAATCATTGTTCCAGGCTGAACCCTCCATCAGGACTAGGGGGTAGAGGGGAACCCAGAAATAAATAGAGGGAGGGTGGTGGGCCTGGAGGAAGGGTAGGTGGATATGGGTAGGGGGTTATTGTGATTGGTCAGGAGGAAGGGTAGAGTGGATGGGAGAGTAGGAAGATGGACAGGTTCACTCAGGTCAGGGAGGTATGGCGCGAGAGGGCTGGACATGGGATAAGTTTGGGGGTGGAGGGATGTTGAAGCTGGTGAAGTCAATATTGAGGTCATTGGGCTGTAAGCTCCCAGGGTGAAATATCAGGTGCTGTTCCTCCAGGTTACATTTGGCCTCAGTCTGACAGTAGGTGAGGCCAAGGATGGACATGTCGCCAAGGGGAGTGGGAGGGTGTGCGGGGATTAAAATGGATGGCAATCAGAAGGTCGGGATGGTTGGTGTGTACAGACAGATGCTCTCCGAATCAGTCCCCGAGTCTGTGTTTGGTGTCCCTGATATAGAGGAGACGACACGGGGAGCGACAGATACAGTAGACCAGGGAATGATTAGCTGCTAATGGGGACAGTTAGTCGGTAGCAATGGATTGTGTGTGTTAGCAGCCCATGTAAGAGCAAGGCCTGGTGTCTAGGGGTGGAGGGAAGGGCATGGGAAAAGGCACTCAGGCCCTAAAGTTGTTGAACTCAACATTAAGTCCAGAGAGAGAGAGAGAGAGAGACAGTACTCCCAACAGAGATAGTAAGAGCTGCAGATGCTGGAGAATCTGAGATAACAAGGTGTGGAGCTGAATGAACACAGCAGCCTCAGTGTGTAACCTCCCAACTTCTCAATTTCACCCGTTTTAAAATAAAATTGTGTTTGCGAGTTTTGAGAAGATTTGTAGCTCAGGTTGAGGTTCTGGATGTGAGTTTGCTCGCTGAGCTGGAAGGTTAGTTTTCAGACGTTTCGTCACCATTCTAGGTAACATCATCAATGAGCCTCCGACGAAGCTTCATCAGAGGCTCACTGATGATGTTACCCAGAATGGTGACGAAACGTCTGAAAACTAACCTTCCAGCTCAGCGAGCAAACTCACATCCAAAGTTGTGTTTGATTGAACTTCTCATTGAGGGGAAGTTTGTTTCTTTACACTTCACTGTACACCCAGCCACTGATCCAGCATGGGGATACCGGAGGGAACTACTCTCATTCCCGGGAACAAAAGAGAGCAGAGAAGATTTTTGGGAGAGGGTGCGGTTTAACCAAGGTGTTCAAAATGACAGAGAGAGTTTGATCGAGTAAATCAGGAGACAGTGTCTCTTGGAGCAGGGGGGTCAGTGAACACAGGGAGACAGATAGAAGGGAATGGGGTAAAAGCCCCAGAGGGGGAGATGAGGGGCATTGTTTTACACAGTGAGTTGTTGGGATCTGGAACGTGCTGCCTGGAAGGGCAGTGGGGAGCAGATTCAATCATCACTTTCAAAATATTAGGAAAGGAAAATCACAGAGGGTGCTATGAAGAAGGAGAAGGGAAGGAAATGTGTTTAAATGGACAGTTGGTTTAAAGATCTGGCACAGATACGATGGGCTGATTGGCCTTATGCTGGCTCTGGGTTGTGAATTCATGCACTGCTATGACTGGTTTGCAAGAACAGAGCTTTTCGCTGTCCAGCCCCTCAGTACAACAGGCCGGCCTGAAATCCTACAGGATTGTCGCAGCTCTATAAAACTTTGGTTAGACCGCACTTGGAATACTGCGTCCAGTTCTGGTCGCCCTATTATAGGAAAGATGTGGATGCTTTGGAGAGGCTTCAGAGGAGGTTTACCAGGATGCTGCCTGGACCGGAGGGCTTATCTTATGAAGAGAGGTTGACTGAGCTCGGTCTCTTTTCATTGGAGAAAAGGAGGAGGAGAGGGGACCTCATTGAGGTATACAAGATAATGAGAGGCATAGATAGAGTTGATAGCCAGAGACTATTTCCCAGGGCAGAAATGGCTAGCACGAGGGGTCATAGTTTTAAGCTGGTTGGTGGAAAGTATAGAGGGGATGTCAGAGGCAGGTTCTTTACGCAGAGAGTTGTGAGAGCATGGAATGCGTTGCCAGCAGCAGTTGTGGAAGCAAGGTCATTGGGGTCATTTAAGAGACTGCTGGACATGTATATGGTCACAGAAATTTGAGGGTGCATACATGAGGATCAATGGTCGGCACAACATTGTGGGCTGAAGGGCCTGTTCTGTGCTGTACTGTTCTATGTTCTATGTTCTATGTTCTATGTGGCCAAGACTGAGCTATAGCCTTCAAGTGGCGTAATCATTGGGCAGTAATGGTTCTGAACAAGTTAAAGAAATTGCATTTAGCTCCACTCGATCTGATGATATCACACACCTTTGAGTAGAGGTGGTGCAATGTGTTCCTGACAGGAATGAATGTGTAACACACAGCTCCTGAAGGTCCTGGGTAATTGTGTCCAACAAGTTAATGTAAATGTTCTTTCATGTTATCCATACTTCTCCCTGGGGCACCACACTAAAAATCAAACCTTGCTTTTAACTGAAGTTATCACAAAAGTTAAAGAATTTAAGGAAGTATGAAAATTCCCAAATTATCTGAATTTTCATACCCAGGTTTACAGAATGGGCCAGGTTTCTGTATTTAACAAACAAAAAACTATTAATTGGGAGTAAGCAGACTCTAGCAATAGATAAACAATTATGGACTGTGACTATATAAATCTACCAGATAAAAATCCAACCCAGTTATAAACTCCCCCACACAGACTAACAGAGGGACACAAAAACGGTGCTATGCTCAGGTTGGGGAAGCATGTTCAGAGGTCCCTGTCTACAGGGTTTCCTGAGATGATACTTCTGCTAATCAGATACTGCTCCTTGATCTTCCTTCTCTAGATACTTCCCCTTGTTTGTAGGAGACACGGGGTGACTGGTACTCATATATAACAGTCTCGGATTTATTCAGTCGTAGTGACAGCTAATAACAATGGGAAAGGGGGAATAAACTGGCTGCTTTCGGGGTTAAGATTTTTTTTACTGCAGCATAAAAGTACAATTCCCTCACTTCCAGAGCTCCAATGGCTTCTATCCTAAACATTCACACCCACAAGCTGCTCAGCTCCCTGGGAGCCAATCACATCGCTGTTGCCAAGTGCAATGGATTGAACAAAAACTGAGAAAGCAGATCAATATCTGAAGTCCAGAGCGTTCATTGACATGATCCTTTCGGCCCATCAGGACCTGCTGTTCCTCAATTTCTCATCTTTGGGTACCTTCAGTTGCCTGTAGGAAGCACCAAGTAACTAAAGTCTCTGACTAATTGTGTTAAAAGCCACAACTTAGAGCAACTAGTGAGTGAAAATAAATTGGCTATCTACAAACTCTTGGTGTTTGTATCGCAGAGAAAATGACATCCCCCCCCGCCTCACCTTTCAGGAGGGCTGCAATAGGCTTAGGGTTATCCAATCACATCACTGTTGGCAAGCGGAAGGTCTTTGTCATGGATAACTGACAGACCAATCAGCTGCTGTTGCTGTCTGAAGTTTGAAAGTGTGCAGCAGTGCTGAATACAATCCTCAGTTTTGGAAACAGTCCTTTCATAGAAAATAAACTGATGATATCATGCAATAAATGACCTGATTTTGTAAGACAAATGCCTATTGTATTTAGCCTCACCAGTGATGTACCCTGTCTCACTGAGGCCCAGACTCAGTGAAGAGGAAGGAGTGTTTGTAGAGAGTATCACAGCTGCCCGATCTGTGGTTGTCTGTCTCCCTGAGAGAGGGTGAGACTCTTGCCTTACAGTCACTAACACAGTGCCCAGGGTTAAGCCACTGCAGGAATGGTCAGGCCTGTAGGTAGTGGCAGGAAGGTAGTGGGGGCAGTGACCAGGACATAGTCTGAAAGCTGTCCCTGTGCTTGGCCTCTGAAATTATTCTGAGCAATGTGCTGACAAGCCTGCATTTCATCAATGTATTCATTAGTATCGATCTTTGATTTGTTTTCCTTTTGGTTTTAATAAATTGAAAAGCATTGGGTAATAAGATTGGAGATGAAGTCAGGAGTAAAGAGTGCTCTGTAATTTGCTGGGTCACTTACCAAGGTTAATGAGGCTTTCTGCCTGTCGAGATGCAAATCTTCCCCCTTTAGGATCACACCTGCTTAACAGGGCCGTTCACATCGTGGGCTGGAAGGTGCTGGTTTGATTATTGTGAGTGCAAAGACATTTTTTGCATCATTCCCTACACCTTCCCAGCGCCCAGTGATCTCACAGATTAATCCCATCCATTTGCCTCCCATGAAGCAGCAGTCAGAACTGTCCATCCGTATCAGCCTCATTGCACTGAGGCTACAGGGAATTAATCTCATTTATAAATCTCCTGCTCTCAGCAGGAGCAGTGTGCCCCAATTTGCTGGATGTTAGGAAGGATGGCAAGGTCCTGGGGAGAGTGAGGAAACTATAAATTTTACAATTCTCTGCCCTGGAACTGGGTGAGGCTCAGCCATGAAATAGATCTAAAGCTGAGACTGTTATATTCCTTCAGATTGTGACCTGTTCTTGTTATTTCTGTCCTGTCAGAGCCAGAATACTGCATGATTCAGTAATAATTTCCAAGGAGATGCTGCATTTGGCAGTTCTAAAATCAATACTGCCTGCAAACAAGGGGCAGGGCTTGTGGAAAGGTTTTTAATAGGCCACAAACCATTTTGGAGGGGGGCGCGCAGTCAATGGAGAGATAAACATGCTGGGAGAACCTTTCCAGGGTTTGAGGGTGGGCCCGAGCGAGTTGTGTGACAGAATATGCCCAGTCAATCTCTAAAGCACCCTGACTGTCAGCAGCTCATACCTGGCCTGAGCCCCCAGTCTCTGGGCTCTGACCCTCACTCAGGCCTGTGGAGGTAGTGAGCTGTCAGGGGGCTCCCAACAGGATGTCCAGGGGTGGGGGCTGCAATCCCAGCTGGGAGATTGGACTCTGTCGAATGACCACTCGGAGTGTTCCCATCAGGGCAGTGGGTCACAGTCAGTCCTGTAGCTTTCGAGGGGCTAGCCTGGTGGAGGGGAGGCCTAACAAGGTCTGTTAGGACCCCTAACACAGTCCAGGCAGGGTGGGGTGGGGGGCTATGTTACAGCAATCAGTTACGGCTCTGGTCATTTCCTACCCTGGGGCTGTCCAGTTTGGTCACTCAAGGGAATTGGACATAGTCAGCCTGGACAGTCAACCCATAGAAAGAAAAGGGAAAGAGGGTTGAGGTGGGAATATGGGGGTGCATTGACTCAGGAAGGAGAATGGACCCCAAGTTGTTCGTCGGGATTGATGGGAAGGGGAGCTGATTACGGTTGTAAAAGGGGCAATAGTTTCATGTAGAATCACAGAAACGTAGAAGATAGGAGCAGGAGGAGGCCATTTGGCCCTTCAAGGCCGCTCCACCATTCATCACGATCATGGCTGATCATCCAACTCAACGGCCTAACCCTACTTTCTCCCCATAACCTTTGATCCCATTCGCCCCAAGTGCTATATCTAGTCACCTCTTGAATACATCCAGAATTTTGGCATCAATTACTTGCTGTGGTAAAGAATCCCACAGGCTCACCACTCTTTGGGTGAAGAAATGTCTCCTCATCTCCATCCTAAATGGTCTACCCCGAATCCTCACACCGTGACCCCTGGTTCTAGACACACCCCACCATCAGGAACATCCTCCCTGAATCTACCCTGCCCAGTCCTGTTAGAATTTTGTGAGATTGAAGGGCAATGGGAAAAGCCCCAGAGAGGGGGAGATGAGGGGGATTGTTTCACACAGTGAGTTGTTGGGATCTGGAATGTACTTCCCGAAAGGCCAGTGGGGAGTAGATTCAATCATCTTTCAAAGGAAAGCAGAAAAAGGGACTATTGCAGGTGGATGGTTTAGAAATGATGGGCTGAATGGCCTGTTTCTATGCTGCACCATTCTCTAATTTAGCAAGTTATTATTTTGATTGGATTTTGTATTTTCTCTGCGAGTTCTATTTTCAGATGAAGCCAATACCTGACTCTGTTGATTATTGGGCAGTGGTTATTGCAGTGTGATTGGGAGGTGGACCCTGCTGTATCCCTTGAGATCAACACGTCCCAGAAAAATCAGCCAATTGTGTTTGAAGATTATATTTCTGTCTGATCCAGAGAATTTTTTTTTAATTAATAAGGAAGCCATTACTAAAAATTTTCTTTCTCCTGTTTTGAAATGAATGCAGGGTCTACCAGGACCACCAGGTGAAAAGGGCGAGACTGGGGACGTTGGTGCTATGGTAAGTTCATCACTGAGACCAGAATTTATCAGAAATATAAAACTAAACGCCTGGTTCCATAAAGAGTGCAGGAGGACATGCCAGGAGCAGCACCAGGCACACCTGAAGATGAGGCATCAACCTGGTGAAGCCACCAAACAGGACTACTTGCTCACCAAACAGTGAAAGCAGCAAATGATAGGCAGAGCTAATCGATCCCACAACCAATGGAGCAGATCTAAGCTCTGCAGTCCTGCCACATCCAGTTGTGAATGGTGGTGGATAATTAAACTTCTCACTGGAAGACGAGGCTTCACAAATATCCCCGTCCTCAATGATGGAAGAGCCCAGCACATCAGTGCAAAAGATAAGGCTGAAGTATTCACAGCAATCTTCAGCCAGAAGTGCCGAGTGGATGATCCATCTCAGCCTCCTCCAGTGGTTCCCAGCATCACAAGCTGCCAGTCTTCAGCCAATTCGATTCACTCCATGCGATACCAAGAAACAGTTGGAGACACTGGATACCGTAAAGGCTACAGGCCCTGACAACATTCCAGCAATAATACTGAAAACCTGTGCTCCAGAACTTGCTGCTCCCCCTGGCCAAGCTGTTCCTGTACAGTTAGAGCACTGGTATCTACCCGACAATGTGGAATATTGCCCGAGTATGTCCTCTACATATAAAACAGGACAAATCCAACCCGGCCAATTACAGCCCCATCAGTCTCTGCTCGATCATCAGTAAAGTGATGGAAGGTGTCAGTAACAGCGCTATCAAGCAGCACCTGCTCAGCAATAACCTGCTCAGTGACGCCCAGTTTGGGTTCCGCTGGGGCCACTCAGCTCCTGACCTCATTACAGCCTTGGTTCAAACATGGACAAAAGAGCTGAATTCCAGAGGTGAGGTGAAAGTGACAGCCCTTGATATCAAGGCCGCATTCGACCGAGTGTGGCATCAAGGAGCCCTGGCAAAACTGGAATCAATGGGCATCGGGGGGCAAACTCTCCGGTGGTTGGAGTCATACCTGACACATAGGAAGATGCTCGTGGTTGTTGGAGGCCAGGCATCTCAGCTCCAGGACATCTCTGCCGGAGTTCCTCAGGGTAGTGTCCTCGGCCCAACCAGCTTCAGCTGCTTCATCAATGACCTTCCCTCCATCATAAGGTCGGAACCGGGGATGTTCACTGATGACTGCACAGTGTTCAGCACCATTTGCAATTCCTCAGATACTGAAGCAGTCCGTGTTCACATGCAGCAAGATCCTGATAATATCCAGGTTTGGGCTGACAAGTGGCAAATACCATGAGTACCAGGCTGTGACATCACCAATATTAGACCATCTAACCAATTGTCCCGATGCCTCTGATTGTATAATCCTTTGGGATCCCTGTGTTTCTCATTGAGGAGCCTTAGTTTGGCACTGTTAGATTAGTCTCCTATTGACTTTGTGATCTAACAGCTAATGCTGTCAAGGCCCAGCACAGCAGTTGTGAAGGTTTAATGAGTGAACTCTGGGAGTGAAAGCTCATTTTGCAAACACTAATCTCCAATGATCTTGTTCACACAGGGACCACCTGGACCTCCTGGTCCCAGAGGACCACAAGGACCCAGTGGGGCTGATGTAAGTACAAATCCAACAGAGTCTTACCACTTTGTTCCTGGGAACTATTCTCCTTTAATTCCATTTCTCTCATGTTTATAGGGACCTCCAGGACCATCTGGCGGTGTAGGTTCTCCTGGTGGCGTTGGTGACAAGGTGAGAGTTTTTGGATCCTTGGTAGCTCTGAATCATGGAGTTTATAAACGCTTCTCTGGAAACAGTATTAATAAGAACCACACCCAGGCCCGCACCCTCAGAGATTCACCCCTAAAACTCCCAGAGCAACTGGACGGTCACAAGCCCCAAAATAAAGGAGCAGACCTTGAAATGTTTGGGATGGAGGTGTGTTCAGTTGAGTAAACTCTCTGACTCCATTGGGAAATGTGTGGAATTGCTTGGGAATGTTTGAGAATACAGGAAGAGACACAGAGAATTTTCCTACAAGAATGAGATGGGAGGTGATTGTCGACCTCACAGTGACCCAGAGTGGGTCAGCTTTGCTGTTCATGACCGGCCCCCATCTCGGAACAGGCTGCTGTCAGCTATAGTCAAGGGAGAAACCTTTCTGATTGCAAGACGGCCTTTGGCAGGGAATGGGGCCCCTCTATTGATTGTTTTTCTATTTTTTTCTCACACTGTTGTCGGGATGGGGTGTGGTCTTTATTGCAGAACCACTCGCTGCTGTTACTCCTGCTGTTACTCCTGAGATTCCAACTTTCTGGTGAGCTCCTGTGTACGGGCTGTGGATTCTGTTGGCTCACAGTGCCTTCCACCAGAGCTCCACCCATTTCAGTGAACAATTTTCCCATTGATTATGAGGCAGAAGGTGATATTCACCACTTTGCATCAGTGTAGGCATTTGGACAGACATCCTGAATGGAGTGCCAGTTCTCATCTATATCCTCAACAACGACAGCCTCAGGTTAAGGTCCACATCTTTGTTTAAAGGGAATGAGAGTTTCTGTGTCTCTAACTAACTCTTTCATGCCTTGTATTCCCAATCAGCATTCCCGATTTCTCAAATCCCTTCTCATCTTTCTGCTAACACCTTTCAATCTCTCGCCCTGGTTCAGATACAGAATGTTGTTTCTGACTGATCTTTTTGTCTGTTTGCAGGGAGAGACAGGGGAGGCTGGTAACCCAGGACCACCTGGAGAAAGGGGGCGATCGGTGAGTTACAACAGCAGGATTCAGCTTGCAGCACAGAATGTTTCCTAACTGACACATTCCTCACTCTCACATCACAGCAATAAATATTCATCAGCAATATGGGCACGCTAACTATCTGACAAATATGGAGATGATTGAAATTATTCACCCGTCTCTGCACCTTTCCAGAAACAAATGTACTTTGCCATTTTGAATTTCATGCAGAATTAGCTGGAACCTGTGGATAATTAAACAATGACAGTGCTGTAATGTTGCTCAGATTATCACTTACACGCAGTTTTAGTTGGTCAGGCACTGTTCTGCACAATGGGACTGCAGTTCATCCAGAAACCCAGGAACTAAAGTCTCTGCAGCAGCATGGACATCTCATTGGTCACAGCACAACAAGCTGAGAGGAGAGAGGGGGTGAGCAGGGAAGGTCATGTCTTACCAACTTGATAGAATTCCTTGAGGACGTGACAAAGTTGATTGATGAGGGAAAGGCTATGGATGTCACATACGTGGACTTCAGTATGCCATTTGACAAGGTTCCCCATGGTAGGCTGATGGAGAAAGTGAAGTTGCATGGGGTCCAGGGCGTACTAGCTAGATGGATAGAGAACTGGCTGGGAACAGGAGACAGAGAGTCGTAGTGGAAGGGAGTTTCTCAAAATGGAGACCTGTGACCAGTGGTGTTCCACAGGGATCTGTGCTGGGACCACTGTTGTTTGTGATATACAATAATTGATCGAGAGGAACGTATAGAAAAGTTGAGTAAATGAGGAGTATTTACATTAGAAAGACGGAGATTGAGGGGGGACCTGATTGAGGTCTACAAAATCATGAGGGGTATAGACAGGGTGGATGGCAAGAAGCTTTTTCCCAGAGTGGGGGACTCAATTACTAGGGGTCATGAGTTCAAAGTGAGAGGAGGAAAGTTTAAGGGAGATATGTGTGGAAAGTTCTTTATGCAGAGGGCGGTAGGTGCCTGGAACGCGTTGCCAGCGGAGGTGGTAGAGGTGGGCACGATAGTGTGTTTTAAAAATAAATGACAGGTTTAGATAGAGGATCTGGATTGGCGCAGGCTTGGAGGGCCGAAGGACCTGTTCCTGTGCTTTAATTTTCTTTGTTCTTTGTTCTTTTGCCAATTTTTTGCCCACTTACTCAACCTATCGATTCTTTCCGGAAACTGTATTCTGCTCATAACCGGCCTTTCCACTTATTTTTAGTGTCATCTTCAAGTTTGGCTGCTGTGCATTTATTTCCTTCCTCCAGGTTATTAATATATATTGTAAACAGTTATGGACCCTGTGGAGTCCCACTAGTCCCGGGTCACCAACCTGGAAAAGAACGGCTTATCCTCGTTCGCTGTTTCCTGTCCATGAACCAATTCTCTATCCATGCCAACATCACCCCGAGGTCCTATCTCACCACACAACCTTTTGTGAGGTACCTTGTCCTGGAAATCTAAATACATCACACCTAGTGGTTCCCCTCGATCCACCCTAGTTAAGACATGATTTCCCTTTTATGAAGCCGTGTTACTTGATTAGATAAAAATGAAAAGAACTGCGGATGCTGTAAATCAGGAATAAAAACAGAAGTTGCTGGAAAAGCTCAGCAGGTCTGGTAGCATATGTGAAGAAGAAAACAGAGTTAATGTTTCGGGTCCGGTGACCCTTCCTCAGAACTCAGTTGGAGTTCCAGGAATTGATACTGGGCCCTTGCTTTTCCTAATATATATCAATGATTTGGATCTTGGTGCAAAAGGGATATTTCCAATGTGAGCAGATGACATAAAACGTGGGAGAATTTTAAACTGAGAAGGACATTAAGATAGGAGGTGTCATGGACAGTGAAGAAGTTTATTTCAGAGTACAACGGGACCTTGATCAGATGGGCCAATGGGCTGAAGAATGACAGATGGAGATTAATTTAGATAAATGTGTGATGCTGCATTTTGGAAAGGCAAACCAGGGAAGGACTTATATACTTAATGGTAGGACCTTGGGGAGTGTTGCTGAACAAAGTGACCTTGGGGTGCAGGTGCATAGCTCCTTGAAAGTGGAGTCGCAGGTAGACAGGGCGGTGAAAAAGGTATTTGGTACGCTTGCCTTTATTGGTCAGTGCACTGAGTATAGGAGTTGGGAGGACATGTTGAAGCTGTACTGGACATTGGCTAGGCCACCTTTAGAATATTGCATTCAGTCCCGGTCTCCCTTCTGTAGGGAGGATGTTGTGGAACTTGAAAGAATTCAGAAAAGATTTACAAGGACGTTGCCAGGGTTGGAGGGTTTGAGCTATAAGGAGAGGCTGGTTAGGGTGAGGTTATTTTCCCTGGAGTGTCAGAGGCCGAGGGGTGACGTTATAGAGGTTTATAAAATCAAGAGGGCCATGTATAAGGTGAATAGGCAAGGTTTTTTTTCCCCAGGATAGGGGAGTCCAAAACCAGAGAGCATAGGTTTAAGGTGAGAGGGAAAAGTTTAAAAGAGACTTGAGGGGCAAATTTCCTATACAGAGGTTGGTGTGTGAATGGAACAAGCTGCCAGAGGAGGTGATAGAGGCTGGTTCAGTTGCAACATGGATGGGCACATGAATAGGAAAGGTTTATAGAGTGATATGGGCCAAATGCTGCCAAATGGGACTAGGTCAGTTTAGAATACCTGGTCAGCATGGAAGAGTTGGATCGAAGGGTCTGTTTCCATGGTCTAAAACTCTATAACTCTATGATAGTGTGGAACTCCAAAAGAACATTGACAAGTTAGTAGGCTGGGCAGATAGGTGGCATATGGCATTCAATGCAGTGAAGTTTGAGGTAATGCACACATATGTGCACAGATCATTGTGTGTGACAGTACAGATGGAGAGAACAGTAAATAAAGCATGGACTGTTCATGACTTAGGGGCATAGAGTAGTAGAGCAAGGAGATGATGCTGCACTTGTACAAAAGGTTTGTTAGACATTGGTGTACATTGTACGAGAGTTGTGAATGCATAAGAAAGCAATTCCGAAACAATTCACAATAACGGTTTCAGGAAGGAGAAACTGTAATTATTGGGATAAATTGAAAAATGCTTAGAGGAGATTTGAGAAAGTTTTCCAAAATCATGAGTGGGCTAAATAGGGAGAAGCAGTTCTCACTTCAAAAAGAAAAAGAGAATGAAAGGACATGGAACTGTAAAAGAAACAAGGGTGATGCAAAAAAAACTTTTCTCACTCAGCAAGTTGTCCAAGTGTGGAATGCACGGCCTGGAAATGTGTTGGAGACAGGTTCAATGGAGACATTTGAGATGACACTGGGTGACTATTTAGATAGAAATGGTGTGCAAGTGGATGGGAGAAAGGCAACAGATTGATCCTAGGGAATGATGGTCATTTAAAGAATCGATGCTAAACACAATGGGCCAAATGGCCTTTCCCTGCACTGTAGCCATTCTGGGATTCTATAATTCTGTAACAGACCCTGATGGCATGGATAGGCATGTGGCAGTTTTAATAAAGCACAGGGAGGTATGAAGTAAAGCAATTCTGTGGGGAGAATGAAGGGACGGAGAAGGAACAGAGCCAGAGAGGCCTGGGGATGGACAAACAAAAATCCTTAAACTTTGTGGCTGAGTTCAGGTGGATACTTTCAGGGTTTCAGTGGGCGCTGTGTTTTATTAATACAGAAATGCAACACAAAGAATTTGCTAATAAGTTAAAAAATCAGTTGTTAGCTTTCAGCAGGAAGATTGTGTCTAACTCCAATGGGGATTATGGAAATATTGTAGGCCGAGAGGGAAAGAGCAGGTAGGAGAGATTGATTGGATGTTTCAAAGAGCCAGCATGAGCCAGGTGGTGGGGATGGACAGTCCTTCGGTACAGGTTGATTGTATGATGCATCATGGGGTAGTCAATACAACACCACGGAGTTAGGTCAGACTCTCTTTGCATTGTTCTATTGTCCCGGATCATGTCCCTGACTATTTAAATATGATGCATTACAATGCAGAGAGCCCCCAGGTCACAGCCTTAGCCAGATCCAGGAGGTACTCAGCGTTGGTGAATCTAGCAGGAGCCAGGATCCAGACAAATCTCTCCTCTGCCAGACCCTTCCATTTGCCTCAACTCTTTCCCTTAGCTTCCCAGGAGTGGGAACAGAGCCAGGATAAAACAAAGGGAACACACACAGTGAAACTTGGGAAATTGTTGAGGAGAAGGTTGGAAGACGTGAATCAGTAAACTGTTTTGTCTCAATTTTTATAGAGAGTGATAGACTCACAAGCACAGACCCTTCGGTCCAACTAGTCCATACAATCAGATATCCTAATCTGACCCAGTCCCATTTACCAGCATGTGGCCCATATTCCTCTAAACCCATCCAAATGCCTTTTAAATGTTGTAACTGTACCAGCCTCCATCACTTCCTCTGGCAGCTCATTTCCATACACACACCACCCTCTGTGTGAAAAAGTTGCCCCTCAGGTCCCTTTTAAATCTTTCCCCTCTCACCTTAGCCTATGCCCCTCTGGTTTTGGACTCCCCTACCCTGGGGAAAAGACCTTGGCTATTCACCCTATCCATGTCCCTCATGATTTTATAAACCTCTATAAGGTCACCCTTCAGGCTCCACGCTCCAAGGAAAATAGCCCCGGCCTGCCCAGCCTCATCCTTGTAAATCTTTTCTGCATCCTCTCAAGTTTCACAACATCTTTCCAATGAAAGAGCAGCCAGGATTGTATGTAGTATTCTGGAAGTGGCCTCACCAATGTCCACTGAATGTCCTGCGTTCCATTCACAGCCATGAGGAAAACAGTTTAACCCAATGTCCCTTTGCTGGCTCCTTAAATATTACCGAATTAACCCACCTCTGCCACACCTTCCCTACAGCTCTGGCAAATACTTTCCCAGCATTCCCCCCATTCCCTGTTTGAAAGTGACGATTGAATCTGCTCCCCACTGGCCTTCCAGGCAGCACGTTCCAGATACCAACACCTCACTGTGTAAAACAATCCCGTCATCTCCCAATTCCCTACAATCAGTCTCCCTCTGCTCACTAGAGTCTACTGCCCCTGATTTGTTTGATCAAACTCTCTCTATGATTTTGAACATCTTGACTAGATCCCCAGGAAGCTTTTCTGTTCTGAGGAGAACAATCCCAGGTTCTCCACAGCACAAAACAATTTTTTTTAGAACTGCTAACTCAATTGTTTAAGAGCATTCACCTGCACATTCAATCCGTCCAGCAATGATGCTCAGTAGCAGTAGTGTGCACCATCTACAAGATCATACAGTCATAAAATCACGCAGGACAGAGGAGACCCTGCAGCCCAATGAGTCAGCACCAACAGAAACTATTTTAAATCTACAAGCTCCCATACTGCAACACTTGGTCCAGGCCTTGGATATTGTGACACTCCAAAGGCTTACCCGCGTACTTGTTAAAGGCTGTCCCCTCCCAGGTAGTGCATTCCAGACCCTCAGCACACTCTGGCTGAAAAGATTTTCGTCAAATCCCCCCTAAACCTCATATCTTTCAGTTAAAAATGATGCCCCCTTGTTATTGACCCTTTAACTAAGGGATACAACTGCTTTCTATTTGCTCTGTCCATGCCCCTCATAATCTTATACACACAGATCCATAGAAATGATACAGCACAGAAGGTGGCCATTCAGCCCACCTGGTCCATGTTGTCCCAAAGACACCCAGATGCCCTTTTGAATCCCAATTAGCTGCAGATGGCCCATAGCCCTGCAGATTACAGCACTTAATGAGAAGATCCAGGTATCTTTTGAAAGAGCTTATGGTGTCTGCATCCGCCATCAATTCAGGCAGTGAATTCCAAACGCCCACCGTCCTCTGCTTGAAAATGTTTTTTGCTCATGTCCCCTCCAATTCTTCTGCCTCTTGAATCTATGACCCCTAGGTTTTGAACATTTTGCCAAGGGAAACAGGTTCCTGTTGTTTATTCTATCTCTAGCCCTCACAATTCTGTATACCTCTGTCATGTCACCCCTTAGCTTTCTCTGACTTCTATCAAGTACCCCCTCAACCTTCCCTGCTCCAAAGTAAACAATGTGAGCATATCCAGCCTCTCTCTGCTGCTGAGATGCTCCATCCCAGGCAACATCCTGGTGAATCTCCCTCTGCTCCCCCTCCAGTACAATCACATCAAAGGGACCGGAACTGTACACAGTGCTCCAGCTGTGATCGGACCAAATCCCTGTACAGCTCCAACATCACCTCCCTGCTCTTGGAATCTGTTGATGACTGATAAAGGCATGTCCCCCATGCCATCTTAACCACCTGACAACCCTGTCTTTCCACCTTCAGGGATCTGTGGACGATCACCCTGAGATCCCCCTGTCCCTCTGAGTTTCCCAGTGTCCTGCCATTGGAAATTCTGACTTTAAAGAGATATTTACTCAGTGATAGAGATAGGTTAAGGTGGGAAAAAAGGTTGACTGAGCTCAGTCATGATCTGAGAACCTGATAGAACTAACTGTAGGAGCTGAATGGCCTCTTGCTGTGCCTATGGTGCCATCCACTAAATGGGCTGAATGGCCTCTCGCTATGCCTTTGGCAGTGTCCAATGAGCCCATCAGTAATTTGAGTCTGTCTGTTTCAGGGGCCGAAAGGCGAAATCGGAGACAAGGGAGAGGCAGGTCCTCCAGGGGCAGCTGGTCCGGCGGGTCCCAAAGGGCCACCAGGAGACGATGGGCCAAAAGGCAACCCAGTAAGTGAAAGGCTGCATCTCCATTGGGGTCCCTGTCCGTCCCTTTCCACCTCCCTCACTCTCGCTCAGTCATCCCACTCTCATCACACTAAACCCCCGACTCACCAACTGACCCCTTACATCCCCTAAACCTAACCCCCATGCTCACTGTCACACACACACTCCCACTCACCCAACCACACTCTCACCCACCCACACACTCATTCCCCCCTCACCCACCCAGACCCTCACCCACCCATACGCTCACACCGTCACTCCCTCACCCACCCAGACCCTCACCCACCCATATACTCACCCCCTCACCCACCCAGACCCTCACTACCACCACCCACCCAGACCCTCACTACCCTCCCCCACCCACACCCTCATCCACCCACACCCCCACCCACTCAGACCCTCACCCACCCATACGCTCACACCGTCACACCCTCACCCACCCAGACCCTCACCCACCCATATACTCACCCCCTCACCCACCCAGACCCTCACTACCACCACCCACCCAGACCCTCACTACCCTCACCCACCCACACCCTCATCCACCCACACCCCCACCCACCCAGACCCTCACCCACCCATATACTCACACCGTCACCCACCCACACCCTCGTACACGCACACCCTCACACACCCATACGCTCACACTCTCACCCCTCACCCACCCACAGCCTCACACCCCACCCACCCTGACCCTCACCCACCATATACTCACGCCATCACCCACCCATATACCCACACCCTCACCCACCCATATGCTCACACCCTCACCCCCTCACCCACCCAGACCGTCACCACCCCCACCCACCCAGACCCTCACCCACCCATGCACTCACACCCTCACCCCCTCACCCACTCAGACCCTCACCCACTCAGACCCTCACCCACCCAGACCCTCAACACCCCCACCCACCCAGAACCTCACCCACCCATACGCTCATGCCCTCACCCCCTCAACCACCCAGACGCTCACCCACCCAGACCCTCACCCACCCATATACTCACACCTTCACCCACCCAGACCCTCACCCACCCATATACCCGCACCCTCACCCACCCAGACCCTCACCCACCCTGACCCTCACCCACCCATACACCCACACTCTCACCCCCCTCACCCACCCACACCCTCACCCCCCTCACCCACCCACACCCTCACATCCTCACCCACCCACCCCCTCATTCACCCACACCCTCAACCCCTCATCCACCCACACCCTCACCCCATCACTCACCCACACCCTTACCCACTCACCCACCCACACCCACAATCCCTCACCCACCCACACCCTCACCCCATCACTCACCCACACCCTTACCCACTCACCCACCCAGACCCTCATTCCCTCATCCACCCACGCCCTCAATGACCCACACCCTCACCCACCCAGACCCGCACCCCCTCACTCACCCAGACTCGCACCCCTCACCCACCCACTCACCCCCTCACTCATCCACACCCTCACCCACTCGCCCACGTACACTCTCACCCCTCACCTACCCACACCTTCACCCCCTCACCCACCCAGACACTCACTCCCTCACCCATCCACTCCCTCATCCACCCCCTCATCCACCCACGTCCTCACTCCCTCACCCACCCACACACTCACCCCCTCACTCGCCACCCCCTCACTCACCCAGACCCTCCCCCCTCACCCACCCACACCCTCGTCCGCTCACTGACCCCCACCCTCAGCCCCCCAAACCCTCACTCCCCACCCACCCATTCCCACAACCCCTCATCCGCCCAAACCCTCACCCACCCAGACCCGCCCCCCCCTTACTAACCTAGACCCTCACTCCCTCACTCACCCAGAGCCTCATCCCCTTGCCCACATAGAGCCTCACTCCCTCACTCACCCACCCACGAAACCCTCGCCCCTCAGATGGGTGTGGTGTTGGGATGATTGTTTCTGAGGGGTAATGGAGAATTTGACTGTGTGGGATAGGGATTAAGGGGGTGGGGATGGGGTTGATGGTTGTGGGGTGTGGGTGTGATTGGTTGTGCAAGGTGGGGGTGATGGTTTGTTGGGGGGTGGGGTTGATGGTTGTGGGGTTTTTGAGTGATGGTTGTGGTGATGGGTTGTGAGGGGTGAGAGTGATGGGTTTTGGGGAGTCGGGTGATGGGGAAGATGAGTGGGGTTGATGGATGTGGAGGCTTGGGGGCGATGGTTGTGTGGGGTGGGGGTGTGGAGGGTGGCGGTGATGGGTTTGAGGGTGATGGGGGGTGAGGGTGGTGGGTGATGAGGGTTATGGGGGTGTGGGTGTTGGGGTGATGGGGATGATGGGGGTGTGAGTGATGGGGGTGTGGGGTGATTGGGGTGATGGGGGTATGGATGTGGGTGTGATGGTGATGGGGGTGGGAGTGATGGGGTGCGGTTGATGGGGGTGATGTGTGTATGGATGTGGGGTGATGGTGGTGGGGGTGGGTGTGATGGGGATAATGGGGTGAAGAAGATGGGGTGGGAGTGATGGGGTAGGTGTGTGGGGGTGGGAGTGATGGGGGTAGAGGTGTTGGGGGTTGTGATGTGTGTGAGGGGAGTGGTGGGTGTGTGGGGGAGATGAGGATGATGGGGGTGTGGGGGTGATGGGGGTGGTAATGGGTGTGAGGAGAGCGGTGGGGTTTTGGGGAGATGGGGGTGATGGGAGTGGGCGTGATGAGGGTGATGGGCATGGAGGTGATGAGGGTGATTGGGGTGGAGATGTGGTTATGGGGGTGATGAGGATGAGTGTGATGGGTCTGGGGGTGTGGGGCTGATGGGGTTGGGGGTGATTGGGGTGTTGGGGTGATGGGGGTATGGGTTATGGGGTGATAAGGGTAATGGAGGTGTGGGGGTGATCAGTGTGGAGGTGATGGGGGTAATAGGGATGTGGGGGTGATGGGGTGATGTTTGGGGGAGATGTGGGTGATGGTGGTGGGGTGGATGTGGGTGATGTTGATGGGGGTAGGGGTGTGGGTGTGGGGATGTTGGGGTGGGGGTGGTGATGTGTGTGAGTGGAGGGTGGGTGTGTGGGGGAGATGGGGGTGATGGCGGTGATGGGAATGGGGGTGTGGGTGTGGGGGTGGTGATGTGTGCGAGTGGAGCGGTGGGTGTGTGGGGGAGATGGGGGTGATGGGAATGTGGGTGTGGGGGTGGTGATGTGTGTGAGGGAAGCGGTGGGTGTGTGGGGGAGATGGGGGTGATGGCGGTGGGGTTGATGGAGGTAGGGGTGTGGGTGTGGGGATGACGAGGTCGGGGTGGTGATGTGTGTGAGTGGAGGGTGGGTGTGTGGGGGAGATGGGGGTGATGGGAATGTGGGTGTGGGGGTGGTGATGTGTGTGAGTGGAGGGTGGGTGTGTGGGGGAGATGGGGGTGATGGGAATGTGGGTGTGGGGGTGGTGATGTGTGTGAGTGGAGGGTGGGTGTGTGGGGGAGATGGGGGTGATGGGAATGTGGGTGTGGGGGTGGTGATGTGTGTGAGTGGAGGGTGGGTGTGTGGGGGAGATGGGGGTGATGGGAATGTGGGTGTGGGGGTGGTGATGTGTGTGAGGGAAGCGGTGGGTGTGTGGGGGAGATGGGGGTGATGGGAATGTGGGTGTGGGGGTGGTGATGTGTGTGAGTGGAGGGTGGGTGTGTGGGGGAGATGGGGGTGATGGGAATGTGGGTGTGGGGGTGGTGATGTGTGTGAGGGAAGCGGTGGGTGTGTGGGGGAGATGGCAGTGATGGGAATGGGGGTGATGGGGGTGTGGGTGTGGTGATATGTGTGTGGGGGTGAGATGGGGATTATGGGGTAAGGTGGTGGTGATGTGTGCGAGGGGAGCAGTGGGTGTGTTGGGGAGATGGGGGTGAATGGGGTTGTGGTGATGGGAGTGATAAGGGTGTGGGTGTGGGGTATGGTGATGGGTGTGTGGCGGTGTTGATGTGTGTGAGTGGAGCAGTGGATGTGTGGGGGAAATGAGGGTGATGGGGGTGGGGGTTTGGTGATGGGGAGTGATGGTGATGATGTATGTGAGGGGAGCAGTGGGTGTCTGGGGAGATGGGGGTGGTGGTGATGGGGGTGATAGGGGTTTGGGTGTGGGGTGTGGTGATGGGGGTGTGGGTGTGCTGATGCATGCAAGGAGAGAGGTGGGTGTGTGGGGGAGATGGGGGTGATGGGAGTGGTGAGGGTGATGGGTGTATGGGGACCGGTGGGTGTGTGGGGGAGATAGGTATGATGGGGACCATGGGAGTGTGGTGATGGATAGATGGGGATGATGATAAGGGTGTAGGTCTGGGGGTGTGGTGATGGGGGTGTGTGGGGGTGGTGATGTGTGCGAGGGGACCGGTGGGTGTGTGGGGGAGATAGGTATCATGGGGATGATGGGGGTGGTGGTGATGGATAGATGGGGATGATGATAAGGGTGTAGGTCTGGGGGTGTGGTGATGGGTGTGTGGAGGTGGTGATGGGTGTGTGGGGAGCGGTGGGTGTGTGGGGGAGATAGGTATGATGGGGACCATGGGAGTGTGGTGATGGATAGATGGGGATGATGATAAGGGTGTAGGTCTGGGGGTGTGGTGATGGGTGTGTGGAGGTGGTGATGGGTGTGTGGGGAGCGGTGGGTGTGTGGGGGAGATAGGTATGATGGAAGTGTGGTAATGGATAGATGGGGATGATAGGGGTGTAGGTCTGGGGGTGTGGTGATGGATGTGTGGGGAGGTGGTGATGTGTGCGAGGGGAGTGGTGGGTGTGTGGGGGAGATGGGTGTGATGGAGATGATTGGGGTGTGGTAATGGGGGAGTTGGGGGTGTTAGGGGTATGGCGTTGGGGGTGTGGGGAGGTGGTGATGGGGCTGTGGGGAGCGGTGGGTGTGTGTGGGAGATGGGGGTGATGGAGATGATGGGGGTGTGGTGATGGGGGTGTGGGGGAGATGGTTAATGGATGGTGATTATTGTCCTAGTGAAAGTTTGGGGCTATCGAACGAGCCCGTACAGTTAATTCCTGTTGATTCTCTCTCCTTTAGGGTCCTGTTGGTTTCCCTGGGGATCCAGGACCTCCTGGAGAACCAGGAACACCAGTAAGTACCTTCACTCCCTCCTCCAAGAACCTCTCTCTGCGCGTTACCTGGTGCTAACTGTGTTACAAATATTCCTTCACTATTTTTGGAGAAATTGAACCAAAATAAAGGATTTTTTTTGGAATAATGGTTTATGCATGACATCGGAGCAGATAGTGATCACTATTGTGGTCTCTACTTTGCTTCCTACATTTCCTAACTGTCCAGGAACACGACACTAATCACACTTGGCTCATTGTAATGCTTCTGTTAATGGGAACTAGTTAAATATTAGAGGAACATTATGCAAATTGTTCAACTCAAGTAGGTCAACTTATGAGTAATTAGAGACAGTAATGTGGCCATGATGTATTGTATGCATTAAGTACAATGTCACGTCTGTTGCAGGGAACAGATGGAACTCCTGGTGAGAAAGGTGAAGATGGAGAGGCGGGACAGCCTGTGAGTATCTTTCACAGTAATGCAGGGTAACCGAGGAGACATGTGCATTGCCAAACACCCATTACTTACACCTCGACACAGTGCTCCAGCTGCTGTGGTCATGTTACAGCGCGCGCGCACGTGTGTGTCTGTGTGTGTGTGTGTGCACGCACGCGCGGGGTGGGGATGTGTGAGGTGTGGGGGCGTGTTGGTGTGTAGAGTGTTGGACAGATTACTCGCTGAGATCATGGGATTATCAGATTGTTTTATGATGACAGACCATAAAATATTGGAACAGAATTTGGCCGTTCAGCATCTAGTCTACTCCGTCATTCAGTCATGGTTGACATGTTTCGCAACCGCATTTTCTTGCCTCCTCCCTCTAACTGTGCGGGTTAGTGTGGGATTGGCTGTGCTAAAGTACCCCATAGTGCCCAGGGATGTGCAGGTTAGTGTGGGATTGGCTGTGCTAAAGTGCCCCATAGTGCCCAGGGATGTGCAGATTAGAGTGGATTGGCCGTGCTAAATTGTCCCAGGTACTAGGTTGTACTAAGTTGATGACTTATATATGTTTTCAAGACAGAGGGTTGCTGGGAGTGGCTGAGTAAGGATCTAGTTTCAGCTGGTTCTCATGGAACCTCTTGGAGGGCCCCATAGCAGCACAGTCTCTGGGTTCAAGTCCCACTTGCTACAGAGGAGCATGATGAGATCTTCAAACAGGTTGTTTAGAAAAATAGATTAATAAGAAATTGCATCTTGTGGGGATTGCATTCACAGAATTTAATGAAAATGCAAAACTACACACGGAGGATGAGAGCAGACAGGATGAATTCCGTGAAGTTAGACTGGGAATATATTCAAAGCTGTTATTTCCATCTGACTCTCAGGTTACCAATCAATGCCTTCACTATCACAGAAATTGTATATGTTTAGTTTCAGCACAATTATATCACCAGTTATTCTGATTGGACAAAGTCCAGGAGGTGATTTCGTGCAGGTTGAGGTTTGGTAAAACTGACACAGAAATGAAAGCTCCATGTGTCTGGGAATCTAAGAACTTGAAACCATCAATATCACAAAGTCCCGAATAAATCCCTTCGGGAATTCAGGAAAAATGTCAGAGAGGGTTGGGGGAATGTGGGACTCACTCCCATGGAGCAGGGGGGGAATGTGGGACTTACTCCCACAAGGAGAGGGGGGGAATGTGGGACTCACTCCCACAGGGAGAGGGGGGGGGAATGTGGGACTTACTCCCACAAGGAGAGGCGGGGAATGTGGGACTCACTCCCAGAGGGAGGTGGGGGGGGATGTGGGACTCACTCCCACAGGGAGGGGGTGGGGGGAATGTGGGACTCACTCCCACAGGGAGGGGGTGGGGGGAATGTGGGACTCACTCCCACAGGGAGGGGGTGGGGGGAATGTGGGACTCACTCCCACAGGGAGGAGGGGGGGGCAATGTGGGACTCACTCCCACAAGAAGAGTAGGGGAATGTGGGACTCACTCCCACAGGGAGAGGGGGGTGAATGTGGGACTCACTCCCACAGGGGCAGGGGAGGGGAATGTGGGACTCACTCCCACAGGGAGATGGGAGGGAATGTGGGACTCACTCTCACAGGGGGTGGGGGGGAATGTGGGATTCACTCCCACAGGGAGATGGGAGGGAATGTGGGACTCACTCCCACAGGGAGATGGGAGGGAATGTGGGACTCACTCCCACAGGGGGTGGGGGGGAATGTGGGATTCACTCCCACAGGGAGAGTGTCAGAGTAGCTCCCATGGACTGGGTGGTGTAGTGTTCTGGATACAGTGAGGGGGAAAGGTATTGAAGGATCTGCTGACGGGGTGAGATGACATGGGGCTGGGAGGAACGTGGTCTGGAGCAGAAATCCCGGGGTGGGGCAGATGAGCTGAATGGTGAATTTGTGACGTGGGAATTAAGTAGAAATTTGAAGATTTATGTTGTGTTTTCATATTAGACTCCATCAGTCACTGAGCCGTGTTTTCAATGTATTTCAGGGACCTCCTGGACCATCGGGAGAAGCAGGACCCCCGGGACCTCCTGGAAAACGGGTAAGACCATGTACAGCCAGCGTTCTGGCTTCAATTCAGAGTCTGTGTTTTTGAATTTGCTGAGGTTAGGAAACCCAATCAGTGTTAAATCAACCCATTGTACGCCAAGATCTATCACCCATCACTACAAACTCAACTGCACTGGCTCTCTCTGTACCAATGATCCCTGTAACCTCCTCCAGCCCCTACACCCCCTCCCTATCTCTGTAACCTCCTCCAGCCCCTACACCCCCTCCCTATCTCTGTAACCTCCTCCAGCCCCTACACCCCCTCCCTATCTCTGTAACTCCCTCCAGCCCCTACACCCCCTCCCTATCTCTGTACCCTCCTCCAGCCCCTACACCCCCTCCCTATCTCTGTACCCTCCTCCAGCCCCTACACCCCCTCCCTATCTCTGTAACTCCCTCCAGCCCCTACACCCCCTCCCTATCTCTGTAACTCCCTCCAGCCCCTACACCCCCTCCCTATCTCTGTAACCTCCTCCAGCCCCCTACACCCCCTCCCTATCTCTGTAACCTCCTCCAGCCCCTACACCCCCTCCCTATCTCTGTAACCTCCTCCAGCCCCTACACCCCCTCCCTATCTCTGTACCCTCCTCCAGCCCCTACACCCCCTCCCTATCTCTGTAACCCCTTCAGTCCCTACACCCCCTCCCTATCTCTGTAACCCCCTCCAGCCCCTACACCCCTCCCTATCTCTGTAACCTCCTCCAGCCCCTACACCCCCTCCCTATCTCTGTAACCTCCTCCAGCCCCTACACCCCCTCCCTATCTCTGTACCCTCCTCCAGCCCCTACACCCCCTCCCTATCTCTGTACCCTCCTCCAGCCCCTACACCCCCTCCACCCCCTCCCTATCTCTGTACCCTCCTCCAGCCCCTACACCCCCTCCCTATCTCTGTAACCCCTTCCAGCCCCTACACCCCCTCCCTATCTCTGTAACTCCCTCCAGCCCCTACACCCCCTCCCTATCTCTGTAACCTCCTCCAGCCCCCTACACCCCCTCCCTATCTCTGTAACCCCCTTCAGTCCCTACACCCCCTCCCTATCTCTGTAACCCCCTCCAGCCCCTACACCCCTCCCTATCTCTGTAACCTCCTCCAGCCCCTACACCCCCTCCCTATCTCTGTACCCTCCTCCAGCCCCTACACCCCCTCCCTATCTCTGTACCCTCCTCCAGCCCCTACACCCCCTCCCTATCTCTGTAACCCCTTCCAGCCCCTACACCCCCTCCCTATCTCTGTAACTCCCTCCAGCCCCTACACCCCCTCCTATCTATGTAACCTCCCCCACCACACACTGTCCCTCATTCTGCCCGTATCCTATGAATGAATAAGCAGAGATTGTCTGCAGCAGCTGCTCTTAGAGCTGTATATTGCACCGTGGGGCTGGGGATTGCAATTCCTGACCTGCTCTCGAGCAGGGTGTGTGCTCCATCCACAGTGTCTCAATGTGTGAGTGCGATCTGTGCTGAGATTGGAATGTTGTGTTGGTTTATTTCAGTCTGTTCAATGTTTATTGATCTCCAGCATCAGAAATGCAACTGTTAATGAATTTGCAATAGAGGGCTTGTTACCTCTCTGAAAGGCCAGGCTTCATTAAGTGGGGTTTTATTGCATTTCAATATTAGAGAACGTTATTTAAAATTTCTTCCACTGAAAAACAATGTCGTATTCCTCTTCCTGACCATCTCCAGGTCCATTTGTAAACGATTAAATCGGATTGTAATTATTCTGCTCACATTGAATAAATCCTGCAGTGATGCAGCTGATAAAAATCTTTCGTTGCAATTCTTCTACACCTTCTACTTTTAACCTGCACAATATGACAACAAAGTGTCAGACACTCACTGTTTCTGTCTTCTCTGAGACTGAAAGATATCCCAGGCAACTTCCATTTATAAAAGTAATTTAATGAGCTTCAATGGACAAACCTCATTGCCTCATGCCTGAAGGTGGTTTTGTACTTCCTTCAGGATTGTTTCTGATGCTACATTAGGGCTAGGCTGATAGAAATAGTGAATAGGATTAGGCGATGGTTTTTCCAGCAGTTCTCAGCTCCTGTGACAGAGTGGTTGGTGCAGACAACCACAAGATCCCTTGATCGGACAATGACATGACCAAGAATGTGCCAACGTTCACAGCCAATGTTTGTTGCCACAAGATGTTGTATTTGTCTCTGATGAAATAAAATGTTTTTCTAGCCATCCCTTGCGGTATGTATCTCCCAGCACACGATGACGATATTGTACAGTTTCCAGGTTAGGGGGAACTAAAGGCTGTGAGACAGACATTCATCTGTTCCTATGGCATGGGGCTCAATGAGAGAGTCAATTGTTTTTTAATGATTTGGATTTTATTAATACAGGGCTGCTTAAGAATGGCCTGTCTTCTATGTAGAACATACAACAGTACAGGCCCTTCAGCCCGCCATGTTGTGCCGAACTTTTACTCTAATCCCAAGGTCTAGCTAACCTCCACCCCTACCTTATACCATCATCAATTTGCCTAATAGCCGCTTAAATGCTCCAGTGAGGCTGATTCCACTACCCTCTCCGGCAATGCATTCCATGCCCTGACGTCTCCCCTATATCTATCGCCACTCACTTTAAAACTATGCCCCCTCCTAAAAGCTACCTCCACCCTGGGAAAAGTCTCTGGCTGTCTATGCTATCTATACCTCTGATCATTTTGTAAACCTCTATCAAGTCATCTCTCATCTTTTGTCGTTCTAAAGAGAAAAGCCCCAGCTCTCTCAACCTTTCCTTGCAAGGCAACATCCTGGTAAATCTCCACTGCACCTTTCCAACGCTTCCACATCTTTCCCGTATTGAGGTGACCAGAACTGGACGCAATACTCCAGATGTGGCCGAACCAGGCTTTTGTATGGCTGGAGCATAACTTCATGGCTCTTGAACTCAATCCCTCTATTAGTGAAAGCTAACACACCATACGTCTTCTTAACAACTCTATCCACCTGGGTGGCACCTCTCAGGGAACTGTGGACATGAACCCCAAGATTCCTCTGCTCCTCCACACTGACAAGAATCTTTCTGTTAGCCCTGTATTCTGCTTTCAGGTTTGTCCTTCCAAAATGAATCACCTCACATTTTTCAGAGTTAAACTCCACCTGCCACTTCTCAGCCCAGCTCTGCATCCTATCAATGTTCCTTTGTAACCTAGAACAGCCCTCCGCACTGTCCACAACGTGACCCACCTTTGTATCATCCATGAACTTGCTAATCCACCCTTCCACTCCTACATCCAAATCATTTACAACATATTACCAACAAGTGAAGACCAACATTGTGCCTGATTCAATTAGCCAATCGCTGGGATGGACAGTTAACAGCTGACTTGCACTGAAATTCAATCAGGACCTTCACTGGGTTTTGTGACAAAAGGTGGATCCCATACACAGGGGCCCATTTGGCCAATCAGAATCAACTGCACAACAAATCAGCATCCTTCCCCCTGCTGTACATATCGATCTGAAGTAGCCCTCAGGAAGGGTCACTGGATCCGAAACATTAACTGTATTTCGCTTCACAGATGCTGCCAGACCGGCTGAGCTTTTCCAGCAACTTCTGTTCTTGTTCCTGATTTACAGCATCCGCAGCTGTTTGGATTTTTGTTGTTTATTATAAATTGCTCTGATGCTTTGGAATTTGACATTCTTGCATTTGCCCTGGATGCAAGATGAGATTCTGATGAAGGGTCTAGGCCCGAAATGTCAGCCTTTCCTGCTCCTCTGCTGCTGGGCCTGCTGTGTTCATCCAGCTCCACACCTTGTTATCTGAAGCAACATAGTCCTCTTTTCCAAAATCATCAGAGAGCCATTCATTCAAGGGTAAGTAGAGATAGACAATAAATACCACATCCCGTGAGAACAAAGTAAATTGTGTGTAGCCCCCCCCACCCCCGATTGTATGTGATCTCACTGAGCGAAAAGAAAGTCTCGGTAAATTTTTGTTAAATTGCCTGTTTGAAAACGCCAGCAGCTGAATCAAATGTATTTGTTTTGTGGCAGCTTTGTCAATCACACCATCTGTGCAAGAAATTTGAATAATGCCTCGGTATCCTTCTCACAGCCCCTCCACAGATTTACGAAGTAATTCCCTATCTCAGACAAAATGTTCAATCTTGACAGTTGGAGATAACTTCATAATAGGTTATTGATTTCAAAGCTTTGAGTGGCAGCAGCCTGGAACAGTTCCAGATTGCTGCAGACATTCAGCAGGAGAGATTACAGGGAACTAGTGTTCCTCACTGATGTGGACAGTGTGTGTAGGACCCAATTACTGGCTCTCAGATTCCTCTGACAGAAGTCAGCGTTTCATAGCTCGATTTTAAAAACAATTGTGTTCTAATTCCCCAACTGATATCTAAAAAGATGAAAATGTGTTGGAGTGTCTGACACAGGCTTCACTATCCTGCTGATTGTATGGATTATGTTTTATGATCCAGCTGATTTGAGGCATTGAGAAAGAGCTTGTTTTGCAGTAAGGTCCAGGGAATAAAGTATTTAGGATATCATCAGGAAACTTCATTAGAGCCTGAGTATGTCTGTGACCATCGTTTTGGTCAGTGAGCAGGTATCCCCTCGTGACTCTGTCAGATTCTCCATCTCCATATGATGAAGGTTCACATGGTGAAAGATGCTCTATCTGGTTATTATCTGATTGTGGGATTCTTCTGTTTCTGTGTAAATAATTTCAGCTTTTCAGTAGTGCGCATTGAAATGGATTCCACATCCTTTCTGCCAAGAGGGAGATATATTAAATGTTTGATGGGCTCTGTGCTCTGGGTAATTCTCTCAGCAATTTGCTCCTTAGTCAGAGTTCTCCAGTCTCCATTGGTCAATTAGGATTCGTTTCTTGGTACTCACCATTTCAATCGCAGTGTGTGAGATAAATAATGATTGCATTTCCTCCTGAGCTGAAACACGAATGAATTGTTAAATTCTCTGTCTGATACAGTCTAGTAAAGAGTGCTTCCTTATTTGATTGTTTTAGGAGGAGATTTTATCTCACAGAGGGAAGCCATTCAGTCCAAAGTTCTCAGGCTGGCTCTTTGAAGAAGCAATCCAATTCAAACAACTGATCCTACCGTCTGCATGATAATGGGAACTACAGATGCTGTAGAATCCAAGATAATAAAATGTGAGGCTGGATGAACACAGCAGGCCAAGCAGCATCTCAGGAGCACAAAAGCTGACGTTTCGGGCCTAGACCCTTCATCAGAGAGGGAGGTGGGGAGAGGGAACTGGAATAAATAGGGAGAGAGGGGGAGGCAGACCAAAGATGGAGAGAAAAGAAGATAGGTAGAGAGGACAGTATAGGTGGGGAGGTAGCGAGGGGATAGGTCAGTCCAGGGAAGATGGACAGGTCAAGGAGGCGGAATGAGGTGGTATGTAGGAAATGGAGGTGCGGCTTGAGGTGGGAGGAAGGGATGGGTGAGAGAAAGAACAGGTTAGGGAAGCGGAGACAAGCTGGGCTGGTTTTGGGATGCAGTGGGGGGAGGGGAAGAACTGGGCTGGTTTTGGGATGCAGTGGGGGAAGGGGAGATTTTGAAACTTGTGAAGTCCACATTGATACCATTGGGCTGCAGGGTTCCCAAGCGGAATATGAGTTGCTGTTCCTGCAACCTTTGGGTGGCATCATTGTGGCACTGCAGGAGGCCCATGATGGACATGTCGTCTGAGGAGTGGGAGGGGGAGTTAAAATGGTTCGCGACTGGGAGGTGCAGTTGTTTGTTGCGAACTGAGCGGAGGTGTTCTGCAAAGCGGTCCCCAAGCCTCCGCTTGGTTTCCACAAGGTACAGGGAGCCACACCGGGTACAATGGATACAATATACCACATTGATAGATGTGCAGGTGAACATCTGCTTAATATGGAAAATCATCTTGGGGCCTGGGATGGGGGTGAGGGAGGAGGTGTGGGAGCAAGTGTGGCACTTCCTGCGGTTGCAGGGGAAGGTGCCGGGTGTGGTGGGGTTGGAGGGGAGTGTGGAGCAGACAAGGGAGTCATGGAGAGAGTGGTCTCTCCGGAAAGCAGACAAGGGTGGGGATGGAAAAATGGCTTGGGTGGTGGGGTCGGATAAACGTCAGCTTTTGTGCTCCTGAGATGCTGCTTTTGATGCTGTTGTGATCCTGCTGTGTTCTACCAGCTCCACACTTTGTTATCTTGGATCCTACCATCTCCGCCCAGTCCACCAGGTTTTTCAAGAGCAAAGAACAAAGAAAATTACAGCACAGGAACAGGCCCTTCAGCCCTCCAAGCCTGCACTGATCCAGATCCTCTGTCTAAACCTGTCACCTACTTTCCAAGGATCTGTATCCCTCTGCTCCCTGCCCATTCATCCAGATACATCTTAAATGTCACTATCGTGCCCACCTCTACCACCTCCACTGGCAACGCGTTCCAGGCACCCACCACCCTCTGTGTAAAGAACTTCCTACGCTTAACTCCCTTAAACTTTCCTCCTCTCACTTTGAACTCATGACCCCTAGTAATTGAGTCCCCCACTCTGGGAAAAAGCTTCTTGCTATCCACCCTGTCTATACCCCTCATGATTTTGCAGACCTCAATCAGGTCCCCCCTCAATCTCCGTCTTTCTAATGAAAATAATCCTAATCTACTCAACGTCTCTTCATAGCTAGCACCCTCCATACCAGGCAACATCCTGGTGAACCTCCTCTGCACCCTCTCCAAAGCATCCACATCCTTTTGGTAATGTGGCAACGAGAACTGTACACAGTACTCCAAATGTGGCCGAACCAAAGTCCTATACAACTGCAACATGACCTGCCAACTCTTGTACTCAATACCCCGCCCAGTGAAGGAAAGCATGCCGTATGCCTTCTTGACCACCCTATTGACCTGCGTTGCCACCTTCAGGGAACAATGGACCTGAACCAACAGATCTCTCTGTGCATCAATTTTCCCCAGGGCTTTTCCATTTATCATGTAGTTTGCTCTTGAATTGGACTTTCCAAAATGCATCACCTCGCATTTGCCTGGATTTAACTCCATCTGCCATTTATCTGCCCAACTGTCCGATCTATCTATATTCTGCTGTAATCTCCGACAGTCCCCTTCACTACCTGCTACTCCACCAACTTTAGTGTCATCTGCAAACTTGCTGATCAGACCATCTATACCTTACTCCGGATCATTTATGTATATCACAAACAACAGTGGTCCCAACACAGATCCCTGTGGAACACCACTGGTCACAGTTCTCCATTTTGAGAAACTCCCTTCCACTACAACTCTTTCTCCTGTTGCCGAGCCAGTTCTCTATCCATCTAGCTAGCACACCCTGGACCCCATGTGACTTCACTTTCTCCATCAGCCTGCCATGGGGAACCTTATCAAATGGCTTACTGAAGTCCATGTTTCTGACATCTACAGCCCTTCCCTCATCAATCAACTTCGTCACGCCCTCAAAGAATTTCCTTGTGATTATATCCCAATTTCTCCTGATTTACTGAATCAAACTCTCCAAGTTTTTGAACGCCTCAATTAAATTTCTGCAACCTCCAATCACACCAAACCTTCTCTGATCCAGCCCCTGTACCCCCTCCCTGCACCCCCTCCCCGTCCCTGGCCACCTCCTCTGGCCCCTACACCCCCTCCCTATCTCTGTAACCTCCTCCAGCCCCTGCACCCGCTCCCTATCTCTGTAACCTCCTCCACCTACACCCCTCCCTATCTCTGTAACCTCCTCCAGCCCCTGCACTCCCTCCCTATCTCTGTAACCTCCTCCAGCCCCAACACCCCCTCCCTATCTCTGTAACCCCCTCCACCTACACAAACTTTATATTTTTCTACATATTTGTTCTCTTGCACTTTCCGAGCTGTAGTTTTCTCCACCATTGGTAGCTGCATTTTCAGTTCCATGGCCATTGCTTCTGGAATTCCCCCTCGGCTTTCTTTGCTATCTCTGTCCAGCTCATTTCCTTTAAGTGCTGCTTAAACCGAGTATCTTTGACAATGAGATAACAAAGTGTGGAGTTGGATGAGCACAGCAGGCCAAGCAGCAAGAGAGGAGCGGGAAGGCTGATGTTTCAGGCCTAGATCCTTCATCAGAAATTCTGAATTTTCTGAAGAAGGATCTAGGCCCAAAACGTCAGCTTTTGTGCTACTGAGATGCTGCTTGGCCTGCTGTGTTCATCCAGCTCCACACTTTGTTATCTCAGATTCTCCAGCATCTGCAGTTCCTGCTGCCTCTGACTGTGCATCTGGTATCTTGGCCTTATCTCTCTCTCTGTCTCCATGATTCTGTCTATTTGTGCTCCTCTGAAGCACAGTCTGAGAGATTTTTATTTTGCCATGGATGCTATATAAATGCACATTATTGGGTGAGGTGTAAGTGACTCGTTCGCCAATGTGGAGAAAAGGAGAGGAATAAAAGAAATCTTTTCATTTAGAAATGGCTGAGGAGCGACTGAGTTGAGAGAATGTTACCTCAGGCAGCTTTTGATTTCGATACAGCTGAAGGTCTAGCAGAGAAATGAAGGTGGATTTAATCTCGGATTGTGAAACCCTGGTGAACACAATCAAAAGAAAGTGATTTGCCTCCAGAAAGAATGAACAGCAAAGTGTTTTTTATAGAATGCGATATTCCCAGGATATTGTGCGGTTTACAGGGAAGAAAACCGGCTTTATCTAATTTATCGTTCGATATGGAGGGTGTGGTTTGCTGCAGGGCAGTTATTAAAAATAAGGGTGTCTCACACAAGTCTGATACGGGAAAAAAAATGCAATGAATCTTTGAAAGAAACCATGTTGATGTTGTTTGCCACTGAGAGAGATGGTTGAGACTGTAGAGGATTGTTTTCCAATTTCCATACAGTTTTAAATAAGCAGCTACTTGTTTCTACAGGGACCCCACGGAGCAGCTGGGCCTGAAGGAAGACAGGGAGAAAAAGGAGCAAAGGTACACCATTACATTCCTATCAGCTACATTCGCACTGATTGACACTGAGCATACTTTTCAAACAGGAATACGAAGACGTTTTTCCTTCTATTCGATACATTTTAAATAAGCCATGCTGTCCAGGGAATGGGGACAATGATTAATTATCTCATAAAAATTAGTGTTGTTCATGCATTAGGATTGAAGCTCATTGCCAACAGTAAAGTGGCTCATTTCATTGGCACCACATCCACAAACGTCCCACTCCCTCCACCACAGACGCTCAGTCGCAGCAGTGTGTACTATCCACAAGATGCACTGCAGAAATTCACCAAAGATCCTCAGACAGCACCTTCCAAACCCACAACCACTTCCATCCAGAAGGACAAAGACATCAGACGTATGTGAACCCCACCCCCTGCAAGCTCCACTTTGAGCCACTCACCATCCTGACTTGGAAATATATCGCTGTTCCTTCATTGTCACTGGGTCAAAATCCTGTGAATTTCTGCAGTGCATCTTGTAGATAGTACACACTGCTGCTACGGAGCATCGGCGGTGGAGGGAGTGAATGCTTGTGGATGTGGTTTCAGTCAAGTGGGGGCTTTGTCCTGGATGGTGTAAATCTTCTTGAGTGTTGTTGGGGCTACACTCACCCAGAGAAGTGGGGAGTATTCCATCACACTCCTGACTTGTGCCTTGTAGATGGTGGACAGGCTTTTGGGGGGGGGTCAGGAGATGTCATAACTCCGAGAGATTGAACTGGAAATAAACCCCACAAATCGCAGTGCCATCACTAATGTGAACATTTTGATGAGACCCCTGAATTGTGCAGTTTTACCCAACCACCTGACTGTGGTGAAATGAATATTTATGAGGGTTTTTATCATAAAACGAGAAAATCTCTATTTATTTTAATGAAAGTTCTTTTACCAATGGCAAGAAAGAAATATGAATTGCTTACTTACAACTGTTTTACTTAAATTCTTGTACACGTACAAAAACACACAGGGAGCATCAGGAGAAAAAATTTGTCGGAGAAGCCTAGTCCTGGCACCAATTTGGGTCAAAGCTGACGGATTTGTTTCGGATTCTTTGCGAATGATCGGAGATTGTGGGCACACCGATCCTCGCTGGCTGAGACCTTTGTCTTCTCAGTGCCTCTGAGGCGTTTTCCCCTTTACACTTTCAGGAAGTGATGATTCAGAACAGCTACCGTCAGAGTTCTGTTACTTTGTCACCCAGGAGGGAGAGAAAAAGATTTTCATGCTGCCTGTCTCTGTCTTGTCTAGAAAGGCCTGTTGTACTGTCCAGACACAAAGCTGGAGCCACTTGCTCAGAACTAGTCAGGAAGTAGTTATTACCTCGAATCCACCCGAGCCCACACAACAGCTCCTTGTGGGGAAAAAAATTGGAGAACTGTCCTGGGTAAAATAGACCTAAGCTGGCACACACTGTGCCAGTGAGTCTGATACCGTCCCCCACTGATCGAATCAGGCAACACTATAAATGTGACTCACTATCAGTTCCTGTTATTAGCTTTAAAACCACAAATAACTTCATAGATGGGCTTCTTGGTTTAAAGCAGTGTCCATTCTCATATTTTAGTCAACAGTTCAAGGAATAAAAGGAAGGGTCACCCGACCCAAAATGTTAACTCTGTTTTCTCCTCCACAGATGCTGCCAGACCTGCTGAGCTTTTCCAGCAACTTTGTTTTTGTTCAAGGAATAAAAGTGTCCTTTACAGGTGGTAAGCAACTTGCTGCAGTATTCCTAACCTCTCACCTGGCCTTGTGTGCGCAATATTTATGTCACTAGCCCAGGGCACTCTGCGGTCAATGCTACCCCCCCGCCCCCAACACCGAGGATGTTGATATTGGGGGGTTCAGTGACAGTAACACCACTGATTGACCAGGAGTCAGATACCAGTCTTACGCCAATTCCATTCACTCCTCGTGATTCCGAGAAGCAGGAGCCATGGTTAGATTCGCTCTAGTTGGATATGGTCAGTGCCTGATACTTGTATGTCAGCAACGTCACTTGGCACTTGTCAGCCCAAACTAATGTTGCCCAGGTCTTGGTGCATTTGGAAATGGAATGATTCATTGACTGGCCGGTTGGATTTATTCTGCTTTTTGTGTACACCTGGGCAGTTTTCCACATTGGTGGGTAGATGTACTGTTGTAACTGTACTGGAACAGCTTGGCTAGGGGAGCAGCAGGAACACAGCTCCTCAGGACTATTGCCAGAATGCTCTCAGGGCCCATAGCCTTTGCAGTGTCCAGTGTCTCCAACCGCTTCTCGGAATCATGAGGAGTGAATGGAATTGGCGGAAGACTGGTATCTGTAATGCTGGAGACCTCCCAGATCCCAGATAATGTGTCTGATTGGTTATCACCCAGTGAATACCAATAGTTAATAGGGTTTATCTGGTCTTCCAACGGTCAGTCGCTAATTCTGATGAAGGGTCTAGGCCCGAAACGTCAGCTTTTGTGCTCCCGAGATGCTGCTTGGCCTGCTGTGTTCATCCAGCCTCACATTTTATTATCTTGGAATTCTCCAGCATCTGCAGTTCCCATTATCTCTGATACTATTTTAACCGCTAATGGGATTGACCTGGTTATTCCCGATGAGGGTCAGGAGCTAATGGGATTGACCTGGTTATTCCTCGGTCAGGATCAGGAGCTATTGGGATTGACCTGGTTATTCCCCAATCAGGGTCAGGAGCTAATGGGATTGACCTGGTTATTCCCGGTGAGGGTCAGGAGCTAATGGGATTGACCTGGTTATTCCCAAGTCAGGGTCAGGAGCTAATGGGATTGACCTGGTTATTCCCCGGTCAGGGTCACTCGCCAATGGGATTGACCTGGTTATCCCCCGGTGAAGGTCAGGAGCTAATGGGATTGACCTGGTTATCCTCCGGTGAGGGTCAGGAGCTGATGGGATTGACCTGGTTATCCCGGTGAGGGTCAGAAGCTAATGGGGTTGACCTGGTTATCCCCGGTGACAGTTGGTAGAGGATGGATCTAGTTTTGTTCCAGGTTTGGTTACAGTTTAAAGTTACACACTGAATGATTTGCGGTGAATGAGGAGTAGTCCCAGTGGTAGTACATGTGAAGGTTTCTGACACTGAGGTCACATTGACCCCCTGGCCAATGGAGAAGGTTTTATTTATAATGACTGCTGACCTGTGCTGACCAGTGAAAGTATCTGCTGATTGGTCGTTAAGCTGCAGTCTGGTATCATTTGCTGAGATGCCTTGTTTAATCAGTCGATGAACAGACAGTAAAATGTGAGGCTGGATGAACACAGCAGGCCAAGCAGCATCTCAGGAGCACAAAAGCTGACGTTTCGGGCCTAGACCCTTCATCCTCTGATGAAGGGTCTAGGCCCGAAACGTCAGCTTTTGTGCTCCTGAGATGCTGCTTGGCCTGCTGTGTTCATCCAGCCTCACATTTTATTATCTTGGAATCTCCAGCATCTGCAGTTCCCATTATCTCTGATGAATAGACAGTGACTGCTTCAGGCTTTAATCCTTCTGGTTACTGAGACATTCACACCCTCCCTCCCTCCCATACTGACCTTACTCCGAAGTGATCAGTGGGTTGAAAGAGAAGGTGCTGAGTGGGATTTCACCTCCAACAAACTGGACACACTTTACTGAGCCAGTTGTGGGGGACATTACACACACTCTGGTCTCAGACAGCACCCCTTGCAATGGACAGGCATGGCCCATACTTGCTGCAAGTTCAGACAAATGAGAAGGAGACAGAGTATTGCCAGGGCAGTTCAACAGGCTGGGGCAGGGTCATTTCAGTCAGAATTCATTTACAGATAGCAAGAGACCACTCAGCCCATCAAAGTCATGTTAGCTCCTCACAGAGCAATCTGATGATCCCACTCCCCTAGGAGTTATAAATTTACTGTTCTTCTAGTCACCTTCCAAAAATCATTAGAAGGAGTAAACTGACTGAGATCTGCAAGAGCCCTTTCTAATAACGAGGGGGTTCACCAGGCAGATGGAGCGAAGACATTCCCAAACGCTCCTCAGAGCCATCAATAGTAAAGAATCCCTCATAAATCCCGATGGGAATTCAGGAGAAACCTTTTCTCCAGGGAGAAGGGGAAATGTGGGGCTCACCCCCACAGGGATGAGGGGACGTGGAATGTGGGGCATACCCCCACAGGGATGGGGGGGCACAGAATGTGGGGCTCACCCCCACAGGGAGAGGTGGGGGCACAGAATGTAGGGCTCACCCCCACAGGGAGAGGGGGGGCGCAGAAAGTGGGGCTCACCCCCACAGGGAGAGGGGGGGCGCAGAAAGTGGGGCTCACCCCCACAGGGAAGGGGGGTGCAGAAAGTGGGGCTCACCCCCACAGGGAAGGGGGGGGGTGCAGAAAGTGGGGCTCACCCCCACAGGGAAGGGGGTGGCGCAGAATGTGGGGCTCACCCCCACAGGGAAGGGGGTGGCGCAGAATGTGGGGCTCACCCCCACAGGGAAGGGGGTGGCGCAGAATGTGGGGCTCACCCCCACAGGGAAGGGGGTGGCGCAGAATGTGGGGCTCACCCCCACAGGGAAGGGGGTGGCGCAGAATGTGGGGCTCACCCCCACAGGGAAGGGGGTGGCGCAGAATGTGGGGCTCATTCCCACGGGGAGAGGGGAATTGGAATACTGTGGATACAATGAGAGGGAAGCTGGATAAACATACTCGGGGGGAAGGAATTGAAAGGTTTGCTGACAGGGTAAGGTGATGAGACTGGGCGCAGCAGAAATCCCACATGGAGCAGATGGGCTGAATGACCTGTTTGTGTGCTGAAGATATGAAGTGTGGAGATTACACCAAGTTCAGGAGGAAGAGGACACTTTGGATCAGTGGTTCCCAAAGCTGACCCCTCAGGGTTTGGGGGGTGGGGAGGAGTCCTCATGTCTGCCATATTGAAACAATTCTGTAATTCCATCAGCTTCACTGAACTGTCTCTATTGTAATGGAAGTAAATATTTGAACACTGACCATCTTAAAACATAATAAATTTGAAAAACTAAATGTTAAAACACAAAAGATCAGGTGTGGACACACTCCCCTTATTCACTATCTATCACATAAGCTCCCAATCAGAATGGTCCATCTCTCTCAATGAGTTCTTGTCAAATTCTCTGTGATGTTGAACATTTAGATTTTGAAGTTTCTCATGTTTCAAGCAGGACTCTATTTAAACCCTTTGTTTTTGTTACAAAGGAGCCAACACGATGGAGATGACAGAATTGATCTAAGCAACAAGACATTGTTCATGAGCATTGCCCTGGCTCTCCAAAGGGACAGTCTAACCATTGAAAAATATTCAGAACATCGCTCTCCTAGGCCTGTTGACCAAAGTTGCCATAACTGGAAACCCAAGTGTTCAGTGACCTAAGAGATGTCAACTTAGGAGTGATAGTAAGATGCCAATGACCAGAAACTCAACTGGACTCGCCGCATTAACACAGTGGCTACAGGAGTAGGTCAGGGGTAGGAATCCTGCAGCAAATAACTCGCCTCCTGGTTCCCCAAAACCTGTCCACCATCTACAAGGTACAAGGCAAGGCGTGAGGGAAATAAAAATACATTGCCCTGAAATCTATTAGACTTTAGAAACTTCTGGACAGTGTGAAGCATTGATGATAAAGTGGGCTGCATTGCTGAATATTGACTGTTTTTGTTGGGCCACAGGGTGAATCAGGAGCAGAGGGGCCTCCCGGAAAAACCGGCCCAGTCGGCCCTCAGGGACCTCCAGGAAAATCAGGCCCCGAGGGGTTGCGAGGAATTCCCGGGCCTGTTGTAAGTACACCTGGAAATCACAGTCACCTCACTGTTTAATTGGCTTCTGATAATCTATATAAATGGCAGGGAATAATTTGACAAAAACTGGCCATTTATCTGCTTTGCAGGGTGAACAAGGTCTCCCTGGACCACCTGGTCAAGACGGACCCCCAGGACCAATTGTAAGTGAATGGCATATGTTGTCGGTGTATGTTGTGTAAAGCATTTAGAGAGACATTACAGAATGACACAACTCACTCAATCAGCAAATTCCATATAAAACAACAGTAACAATTTGTTAAGTAATGTCCCAAGTGCCTCACAAAGCCAGGCTGATACTGACCACAGAACTTGGAATGAGATATCAGGACATGTGACCAGAGGCCTGGTCAAAGATGGGACTTTAAGGAACATCCTATAGGGGAAGGGACGGGGTAGGGAGGCATTTCCAGGTATTGGGGTAGGCAGCTGAAGGTAGAGCCTCTGTTCCTGGAGCAATGGGAATCTGGTTCAAGGGGCCAGACTGAGAGGGACGCTACCTCCACAAGCCTGGGTTCATGGAAACTCCAGCTCATTCTGCTTCACTTTTAACTTCAAATTCGCAGGAGTTGGGTGCTCATTCTCTGAATATTTGTATAATGGAAAATTTCAGATTTACCCAATCATGGCAAGACACTCCCAGGACAGGGACAGCACGGGGTTAGATACAGAGTAAAGCTCCCTCTACACTGTCCCCCATCAAACACTCCCAGGGACAGGGGTGCATGGCATTAGATACAGAGTAAAGCTCCCTCTACACTGTCCCCCATCAAACACTCCCAGGGACAGGGGTGCATGGCATTAGATATAGAGTATCCATGTACACAGATCCTTGAAAGTTGCCACCCAGGTTGACAGGGCTGTTAGGAAGGCATACAGTGTTCTAGCTTTTATTAATCGAGGGATCGAGTTCTGGAACCAAGAGGTTATGCTGCAGACGTACAAAACTCTGGTGCGGCCGCACTTGGAGTATTGCATACAGTTCTGGTCACCGCATTATAAGAAGGATGTGGAAGCTTTGGAAAGGGTGCAGAGGAGATTTACTAGGATGTTGCCTGGTATGGAGGGAAGGTCTTACGAGGAAAGGCTGAGGGACTTGAGGCTGTTTTCATTAGAGAGAAGGTTGAGAGGTGACTTAATTGAAACATATAAAATAATCAGAGGGTTAGTTAGGGTGGATTGGGAGAGACTTTTTCCTAGGATGGTGATGGCGAGCACGAGGGGCCATAGCTTTAAATTGAGGGATGATAGATATAGGACAGATGTCAGAGGTAGTTTCTTTACTCAGAGTAGTAAGGGAATGGAACGCTTTGCCTGCAACGGTAGTAGATTCGCCAACTTTAGGTACATTTAAGTCGTCATTAGATAAGCATATGGACATACATAGAATAGTGTAGGTTAGATGGGCTTAAGATCGGTAAGACAGGTCGGCACAACATCGAGGGCCGAAGGGCCTGTACTGTGCTGTAGTGTTCTATGTTCTAAAGCTCCCTCTACACTGTCCCCCCATCAAACACTCCCAGGACAGGGACAGCATGGCATTAGATACAGAGTAAAGCTCCCTTTACACTGTCCCCCATCAAATACTCCCAGGGACAGGGACAGCACGGAGTTAGATACAGAGTAAAGCTTCCTCTACACTGTCCCCCCCCATCAAACACTCCCAGGGACAGGGACAGCACGGAGTTAGATACAGAGTAAAGCTCCCTCTACACTGTCCCCCCCCATCAAACACTCCCAGGGACAGGGACAGCATGGAGTTAGATACAGACTAAAGCTTCCTCTACACTGTCCCCCCCATCAAACACTCCCAGGGACAGGGACAGCACGGAGTTAGATACAGAGAAAACCTCCCTCTACACTGTCCTCCCCCATCAAACACTCCCAGGGTAGGGACAGCATGGGGTTAGATACCGAGTAAAGCTCCCTTTACTCGGAGTGGTTTATGATGTGATTGTAATCTGATGTTTCTCTTTCTGGCTGTAGGGTCCACCTGGTCTGCCTGGGTTGAAGGGGGTTCCAGGTAGTAAAGGTGAGAAGGTGAGTGAGTTTGAAGCTGCTAATCTGTAGCTGTCACCCGTGACTCGGAAATCTGGAGTTTGAGTTGATACTAAAACAGGATCAGCGTTAGCTGAAAACCGCTGCTGTGTCACCAGCGCGGCTCCTGTTTAAACAGTTGCTGATGTTGAAATGATTTCTCCTGGTTTGCAGGGTCACCCAGGACTGATTGGATTGATTGGACCCCCAGGAGAACAGGGCGAAAAGGGAGACAGAGGACTTCCGGGACTGCAGGGAGCTCCTGGAGTGAAAGGCGACATTGTAAGTGAATCCCAAGCAGCTGTACTTTCATAGAGGGGTTGCAATCACTCCCACACAAACACAATCCTGATGGTGCTTTCAGAAAGAAACTCCTGCCTTCTTAAACACCAGTCAGTATTCCAGCATTGTGTCTAAATGCTCCACAGACAAGCAAACACTGCTGAATTGTGATCCGTGCAATAATATACTCACTGCAGGTAACATCTGCAGAGCAAGATCCCACAATTAGTAGTGTGAATGTGCTCGTCCAATGAGCACTGCGAGGTCATTCAAAAGAAATTTCAGTTGGAGTAACTTAACTAAGATTCAATCAGAAGCTCAGACATCAAGAACACGATTCCCTCAGCGCCGACACCTCCGACAGCGCGGCATTGGGAGGGTGAGGGACAGGGGGTTTAGAAAGAAGAATTACCGCGGAGAAGTTTTGAATGAAACCTTTCAGTTTTGGTTTTGAAGTGATGCTCAGTTCTGTTACTAAGTGTTTGGCCTGATCTCTCCACAGGGCATTACTGGATCGCCTGGACCCCTCGGCCCTCCCGGACCTCCTGGTTTACCTGTAAGTAAGAAACAGAGTAAATTGAAACTGTCGTGCAGAGACACAGCTACTGAGTGACAGCGTTGAGGATTGAAGAGCTGTCCCTGAGGCTGGATGGGACTGATGGTCTCCAACTGAGAAGTGTGATGTTAGATATTCCAAACCGACAGGAGAAAACAGCAAAGAGTTTGGTTTGAAGGAGACGTTCTAATAGCCTGGAGCCATTGATCCCCTGCCCCCAGCCCCCAGCCCCCACTGTGTTGGGGAGGCCAGAACTCAGGGCCACCAATATCAGACAGTCTGTAATAAATCCCAGTGGGGATTCAGGAAGAAATCTCTTCCCTCAGGGACTGGGAAGGAATGTGGGAGTCGCTCCCACAGTGCAGAATGGGGAAGGTGTGTAATGTGGGACTCATTCCCACAGGTAGAGGAGGGAAGGGAACGCTGAGGGGGAAAGCTGCATAAACACATAGTCGGGGTGGGGTGGGGTGCGGGTAGGAATTGAAGAATGTGCTGACAGTGTGAAATGACATGGGGCTGCGAGGGGGATAGAAAGCCCAGCATGCGTCAGGTGGGCCAAATAGCCGTTTTTCCTGATGGAGAACTCAAAGTAATTCTAACATTGGGAATCAGGGTGTTTCCTTTCATTGCTTCTGGAACATTCTCTGCAGATTGGGACAAATTGCTGAATGTTATGTGTAACTTGTTCTTGAACAGGAATTAAATTGTTGCTCTGAGTTTGTGAACCATCAGTGGTGAAGTTTTTGAATTCTCTTTGTTTGATCACAGGGTCCACTTGGTCCAAAAGGATCAAAAGGTTCAACAGTAAGTAATGACCCAGATTGTTCCTCACTTTTCTCTTCAAAGTCATGCTTCCAACTGATGCAGTTAGTTCAACTCTGAAAATCTGCCTCAAGTGTTACTATTCCAATGGAGGAGTGTTCACCTTAGAAAGGCAGAGACAGGATAGGGGTGAGAGCCTGTAAGTAATTGTTGTGTGTCCCTGGAGCAGGAGAGTGTCCAGCCAGCTGCTCATAACCTCGCTGGGGATCTCTGGATCTTAGTCCTAGTTAAAGCTATCTCTCCTTCATCCCCACCAATTCTCCAAGATGTTTTCATGTTCACCTATGAACACTTCCATAAATGTTGATCTCCTCTCCCTCAGGTACAGTGTAGAGATGTGAATAGTTGAACAAACCATACTCTGAACAGTTCTCACTGGTATACACTCAACAGTTCCTAAATCTTACCTTCTCTTCTCTGCTGGTTAATCTGTTATAACAAACAACAGTCCATTTAGGCCCCACAGCAATGACAGCTAATCTTTTAATAGCTTCTTTAAATTGTCAATCAAGATGCGAACTCTGAATTTTCTGTTCAGATAATTGCAGCCTTTGAAACATAATCAAACTTTCATAATGACCCAATATCCCTCAGGGCAATGTCAACAAGGAATTTGATTGAAGCTACAGATGGCATTGTCCTGTCCTAACCAATACCAGGTGGCCTGTCAATTAAAGCAGCCCAACAGAAGCTGTTTGATTAATTCAGCCTGTCTCCGTTTGAGGTTTTCAAGAGCAGGGCATTTGGAAAGGCTTTAGATAATGATGCATAAACAGACTTTATTCACATTACAAGAGTATTTATCTCCAGTAATTGGGGAATTCCATGATGAAGGTTAAATCTCAGGCAACATTCTAAATAGAATCTGTTTAAACTGACTGTGCCATTCATTCAGCTATGCTGAGCTAGCATTCTGTCCCCATCTGAGCTCGCTGATTTCCCCTGACTGGTGCGTAATGGGGGCTGGCACTTCCATTCCTGCGTCCGTCTGACATTTTTAGTGGTGCACAGGGTCCTTCTAAGACTGTGAGGCTGTCAGTGTTTAACTGTGTGTATTTTCTACACAGTGCTTTGTGTTACTAAGTGTTTGTCCTTGTTTTACAGGGTCCTGCTGGGCAGAAAGGAGACACTGGTTTGATTGGGCCTCCTGGGCCTCCCGTAAGTAAAGGGCAAACTCTGGGAAATGATTTGCTGAAAGGTTGATGCAGAAGTTTACTCAGCAAAAAGTGAAAGAATGGACCTGCATTTCCATGGTGCCCGTCACAATCTCAAACCATCCCAAAATTTGTCAAAGACAATGATATTGTGTAATGTGTGATCCCTGCTCTAATGAAGGAATTTGATCAATTTTAAATTGCCTGGAACTCAGTCCCTGCTGCTAACTATTTGCAAACTAATGCCAGAAAATCCAATCATTTTGTTAAGCACTGATTTGTAATGTTTTAATCAATATCAAATTAGCACAATTTCTCAGCTTAGCCTGCCCTGAAACTTTACCTAGAAATTCCAAAATGTGATATCCATTTTGTCCTTTGGAAATTTAAAGCCTCATGAGGTGAAAATTGGACAGTCCTCAGGTTAAGAGCTGAGACTATATGCTGGGAATTATGATGTGTGTTGGACTAAAACCTGATGTTGTGTGACTGGGGATAATGGGAACTGCAGCTGCTGGAGAACCCAAGATAACAAAGTGTGGAGCTGGATGAACACAGTAGGCCCAGCAGCATCTCAGGACCACAAAAGCTGACGTTTTGGGTGTAGAACCCCTCACTGGGAATTGCATTAACCCCTAAAGCCCAATCCCTGCTGTCCAGTGAAGCAGTGGCATTGTTGTTTTAAAAAACCCTTCTGATTCAGTATTGCCCTTCAGAGGGAAACCAGCTGCAGACCTGACCTGGTCGGGCCTACATGTGACTTCAAGCATGCATGGTAATTTGGGTGATTCTTCACTGCCCTCAGAAGTGAACAAGGTACTGTGTTCTGTGGGATGAGGTTGTCACTGGCTAGGCCCAGCATTTATTGCCCATCGCTCGTTGCCCTTGAGAAGGTTGGGGGGGGGGGGGGGGGGGGCAGCTGCCTTCTTGAACTGCTGCAGGCCATGTGCTGTAGGTTGACCCACAATGTCCTTAGGGATGGAATTCCAGGAATTTGATCCATCAACACTGAAGGAACAGTGATATATTTCCAATTCAGGATGGTGAGTGACTTGGAAGGGTATATGGAGTGGGCGTTGTTCCCATGTGCCTGATGCCCTTGTCCTTCTGGATGGAAGTGGTCATGGGTTTGGAAGGTGCTGTCTGAGGATCTTTGGTGAATTTCTGCAGTGCATCGTGTAGATAGTACACACTGCTGCTACTGAGTGTCAGTGGTGGAGGGAGTGGGATGTTTGTGGATGTGGTGCCAATCAAGTGGCTGCTTTGTCCTGGATGGTGTCAAGCTTCTTGAGTGTTGTTGGGGCTGCACCCATCCAGGCAAGTGGGGAGTATTCCATCACACTCCTGCCTTGTGCCTTGTAGATGGTGGTCAGGCTTTTGGGGGGGGGGGGGGGGGGCGGCGGTCAGGAGGTGAGTTACTTGCCACAGTATTCCCAGTCTCTGGCCTGCTCTTGTAGTCTCTGTGTTAATGTGGTGAGTCCAGTTGAGTTTCAGGTCAACGATAACATCCAGGATGTTGATAGTGGGGGATTCAGTGATGGTAACACCATTGATTGTCAAGGGGCAGTGGTTAGATTGTCTCTTATTGGTGATGGTCACAGCCTGGCATTTGTGTGGCGTGAATGTCACTTGCCACTTGTCAGCTCGAGCCTGGATATTGTCCAGATCTTGTTCCATGTGAACACGGACCTCTTCAGTATCTGAGAAATCGCAAATGGTGCTGCACATTGTGCAGTCATCAGTGAACATCCCCAGTTCTGACCTTATGATGGAGAGAAGGTCATTGATGAAGCAGCTGAAGATGGTTGGGCCGAGGACACTACCCTGAGGAACTCCTGCAGAGATGTCCTGGAGCTGAGATGATTGACCCCAAACAGCCACAACCAATTTCCTATGCGTCAGGTATGACTCCAACCACTGGAGAGTTTGCCCCCAATACCCATTGATTCCAGATTTGCTCTGGCTCCTTGATGCCACACTCAATCAAATGCAGCCTTGATATCAAGGGCTGTCAGTCTCTCCTCACCCTCTGGAATTCAGCTCTTTTGACCATGTTTGAGCCAAGGCTGTAATGAGATCAGGAGCTGAGTGGCCCTGGCGGAACCCAAACTGGGCATCACTGAGCAGGTTATTGCTGAGCAGGTGCTGCTTGGTAGCACCATTGTTGGCACCTTCCATCACTTTACTGAAGATCGAGAGGAGACTGATGGGGAGGTAATTGGTCGGGTTGGATTTGTCCTGCTTTTTATGGACAAGATGTACCTGGGCAATTTTCCACATTTTTGGTGGATACCAGTGTTGTAATTGAACTGGAACAGCTTGGTTAGGGGGTGCAGCAAGTTCTGGATCACAACTCTTCAGTATTATTCTATTTTCTTTATTCAATCATGGAATGACGGTTCACTGGCTCAGCAGCATTTATTGCCCATCCCTAATTGCCCAGGGGGCAGTTCAGAGTCAACCACATGGCTGTGGGTCTGGAATCACATGCAGGCCAGACCAGGTAAGGATGGCAGTTTCCTTCCCTCAAGGACATTAGTGAACCAGATGGGTTTTTCACGGTCATCATTAGACTCTCAATTCCAGATTTTTATTGAATTCCAGTTCCACCAACTGCCACAGCAGGATTCAAGCCCAGGTCCCCAGAACGTTGTTTGGGTCTCTGGATTAACAGTCCAGCGATAATAGCACTTGGCCATCACCTCCCTAGTTGCCAGAATGTTGTCAGGGCCGGTAGCCTTTACAGTATCTAGTGCCTCCACTGTTTCTTGGTATCACATGGAGTGAATTGAATTGGCTGAAGACTGGTATCTGTGATGCTGGGGACCACAGGAGGAGGCCGAGATGGATCATCCACTCAGCACTTCTGGCTGAAGATTGCTGCGAATGCTTCAGCCTTATCTTTTGCACTGATGTGCTGGGCTGTTCTGTCATTGAGGACAGGGATATTTGTGGAGCCTCCTCCTCCAGTGAGATGTTTAATTGTCCACCACCATTCACAACTGGATGTGGCAGGACTGCAGAGATAAGATCTGATCCGTTGGTTGTGGGATCATTTATCTCTGTCTGTCACTTGCTGCTTTCGCTGTTTGGTGAGCAAGTAGTCCTGTTTGGTGGCTTCACCAGGTTGGTGCTTCATCTTCAGGAATGCCTGGTGCTGCTCCTAGCATGCCCTCCTGCACTCTCCATTGAACCAGGGTTGATCCCCTGGCTTGATGGTAATGGTTGAGTGGGGGCTATGCTGGGCCATGAGGTTACACAATGATACCTGAGCACATTCTGCTGCTGTTGATGGCCCACAGCGCCTCGTGGATGCTCAGTCTTGAGTTGCTAGATCTGTGTGAAATCTGGCCCATTGAGCACTTTGATAGTGCCACACAACATGATGGAGGTTGTTCTCAATGTGAAGGCGGGACTTTGTCTCCACAAGGACAATGCAATGGTCACTCTTACTGATACTGTCATGGACAGATACATCAGCAGCTGGCAGATTGGTAAGGATGAGGTCAAGTATGTTTTTCCCCTCTTGTTGGTTCCCTCACCACCTGCTGCAGACCCAGTCTCGCAGCACTGTCCTTTAGGACCCGACCAGCTCGATCAGTAGTAATGCTGCCAAGCCACTCTTGGTGGTGGGCATTGAAACCCCCCCTCCCAGAGTACATTTTCTGTCCTTGTCATCCTCAGTGATTCCTCTAAGTGTTGTCCAACATGGAGGAGTACTGGCTCATCACCTGAGGGAGGACGGTGAGTGGTGATCAGCAGGAGGTTTCCTTGCCAATGTTTAACCTGAAGTCATGAGACTCCATGGGGATCCAGAGGCAATGTTGAGGACTCCCACACCAATACTCTCCCCACTGTATCGCCCCCTCTGCTGGGACTGCCCGGACGGTGGGACAGGACACCCAGGGATGGTGCTGGTGGTGTCTGTAGGGTATGATCCTGTGAGTATGACTGTGCCAGGCTAGCCTGTGAGACAGCTCCCCCATGGTGGCACTAACCCCCAGGTGTTAGTGAGGAGGAGAGTGCAGGGTCGACAGGGCTGTTCCTGCCGTTGACTTTTCCGGTCCCTGGTCAATGCCGGGCGATCCATCCTGTTTCATTTCTTTGAGACTTTGTCATGATGGGTACATCTGAGCGGCTTGCAGGGCCATTTCAGAGGGCAGTTGGGAGTCAACCACATTGCTGTGGGTCTGGAGTCACATGTAGGTCTTCCCTGAAGGAAACTAGTGAACCAGATGGGCTTTTTTGACAATTGACAATGGTTTTACAGTTACCAGTAGACTGTTAATTTCAGATTTTATTTAAAAGAATTCAAATTCCACCATCTGTCATGGCATGATTCAAACCCAAGATCCCAGAACATTAGCAGAGTTTCTGGATGAATAATTAAGTGATAATACCACTGGGCTAATGCCTTCCCTTTGGTTCAAGAGATGCTGCAAGCTCTCAGTTTTGACATGACCATGGTGACAGTAATTGGGAGAGATAATCTATACAAGGTCATGTTAACCTGTTTGTCCAAAACATTGAATGAGAAGATCCAATGCAAAGTCATAGTCAAGAGCTGGTTCACCCTCTTCATTGAATGAACTGGCAAAAGGAACACCAGGCAAGGCAACAAAGTGTGGAGCTGGATGAACACAGCAGGCCAAGCAGCATCTCAGGAGCACAAAAGATGACGTTTTATCAGAGAAGGGTCTCGGCCCAAAACGTCAGCTTTTGTGCTCCTGAGATGCTGCTTGGCCTGCTGTGTTCATCCAGCTCCACACTTTGTTATCTTGGATTCTCCAGCATCTGCAGTTCCCATTATCTCTGGCCAGGCAAGGCAGTTGCCCTGTGTGATTCTCACTCTCACTCTCTCTCACTCCAACATGCTGCTCAGAAAGAGGCCATGCTCTGTGCCAGCTCCTTGAAAGACCTGTTCAATTAATCTCACTCCCCTTTACTGTTTCCCTATAACCTGCCCCTCCTGCGTTTTCCCCAATTCACTTTTGAAGTTCTTACTGAACCCAGTGCCTTTTCTGGCTGCACATCGCTCCTGGCATTGGGATTGTTTCATTTGGAGGAGAGTTTGTGAGATTGTCTCATTATTGTGCTTGTTAATTCAAGGGCCCCCCTGGTGAGGTCATTCAGCCATTACCAATCCGGACTCCGAAGAAAACACGGAGATCTTCTGATGGGATCCAAGCTGATGAAGCGGACAACATCCTGGATTACACCAATGGGATGGAGGACATCTTTGGCTCCCTCGACAACTTGAAAATGGAAGTCGATCGAATGAAGAACCCGATGGGAACGTACAACAATCCCGGCCGCACCTGCAAGGACCTGCAGCTGTCTCATCCAGACTTCCCAGATGGTAGGTCCAGGCCATTCAGCCCTTTGAGCCTGTGCAGCCATTCATGGAGATGAGAAGACCCTCCAATAGCCCACCACCCCATCCTGAGTTTAGTCCAACAGTCACAGGGACAGGAGGAGGCCATTCAGTAACTCGCACCCTTCGGTCCATCAGATGGTGACTCATCTACCTCTTAATATAAAGGCCTAAGGAGAAGGGTCAGCACAGACTTGTTGGGTTGAAGGGCATGTCTATGCTGTATGACTCTGCTTAACTCTTTTTCAATCTATTTGGTTCCATTTTCCTAACTCAGCTCTGTCCCCTCAGTCTTAAAGCTTTGATTGACCCCATGTTTACACATACTCCATTTTTTTTGTTTCTTTTTGTGGAAAAATATTGCTGATCCCAGACACTGCTGGATCCTGCTGTTGTGTCAAACTGTTTGTTAGTCCAGGAATATCCTGGAATTTAAAAATAACCCCCACTATTGATATTTTATTAAATTTAGGGATGTGCATGTTACTGTACAGACTAGCACTGCCCATCCCTAGAAGATAGCAAAAAATGCAGATGATTGAATCCCTACAGTGTGGAAACAGGCCCTTCCGCCCAACAAGTCCACACCAACCCTCAGAGCTTCCCATCCAGATCCATCCCCATATAACCCACCAAATATACACATCCCTGAACACTGTGTGGGCAATTTAGCACGGTACCCATCCCTAATTGTTCAGAGGACATGTATGGGTATTGCTGTTCATCCTCATTGCCCTAGAACAGGAGCGTTTCAGAGCGGGGTTCAGAGTAAACCATAGGTTTGGGGTCACATGTCAACCATTAGTGACCCAGATGGATTTTTCCGCAACATCGGGTACACAGTCATCATTAGACTCTTAATAGCAGACCTGTTATTGAATTCAAATTCTGCCATGGTGCAATTTGAACCTGAGTTGCCAGAACATTATCTGGACCTTTTGAATTAGGGAGCCATTGCCTCTACCCCACAAGCTCTACTTTACTTTTCTTCACCATGAGCCTTCTCCCCTCCAGCCTCACCTCCACCAACAAGTGTGAGGGTTATTCTGAGCCTGTGGGCACACTGAACAAGTGGGAAACCCTCCTTGATGGGCCATTCCCTTTACTTGGACAATCTGGTTCCTATGGAGGTCGGTCTCTGAATACATTCCCAAGAGGCTGCCAGTGTAATTTTACAAAATAATATAAAATGTGACTACAAAAACAGGTTCGAGGGAAGCAGTGGCATGGTGATAATGTGACTGGTTATCCAGAACCCCAGTCTAATAATCTTGTGGTATAATCAAGACAGCTACCAACATTTTGAATACAAGAGAAACAGGATATTAGAAGCTATAATCTAATGTTGAACATGTAACAACTGTCATTAAAAACTTGTTCAGTTTTCTAAAGCCCTTTAGGGAAGGAAATTTTTCCCTGGTCTAACTGATATGTGACTCCAAACCCCCAGCACCGTTAACCCCTCTTAACCCCTCTCTGAAATGGCCCAGCAAGTCGCCCTGTTCTAGGGCAATGAGGATGAAGAGCAATACCCACTGGCCAGATAAAAAAGAGGAACAAGACATGATCTATTTCACAGCATACAATAATATTTGGAATAAACTCATTATAAACATCAGAAAGAAACTCCTCCTCTTCACCCCAGCAATAACCCTTACAGATACTCGTAACTCAGTGTACATGGACCTCTATGTTTATACTGAAGTGTTTGCTCAGCCAGCATGGCTATAATTGCTTTCCTTTCAGCAAATTGTTCATTTTACTACGACGGATTTGTTTCCAGTTAACATCTCCCCACAACATTTAAAATGAATTGCTAACCATTACTGAGTATAGGTTCTCTAAACTCATGTCTTTGACAGCCTTCCTCTGATATCTTCCTCATTGACACACCCACAGTCTACTATTTCTGCAACTTTTTGCACTGAATTCTAAACAGCTCCAATATGACAAGTTGATGAGTGAAGCCTGTCCACCATCCACAAGGCACAAGTCAGGAGCGTGATGGAATACTCCCCACTTGCCTGGATGGGGGCAGCCCCAACAACACTCAAGAAGCTTCACACCCTCCAGGACAAAGCAGCCACTTGATTGGCACCACATCCACAAACATCTACTCCCTCCACCACTGACACTCAGTAGCAGCAGTGTGTACTGTCTACAAGATGCACTGCAGAAACTCACCAAAGATCCTCAGGCAGCAGTTCGCAAGCCCACGACCACTTCCATCTCGAAGGACAAGGGCAGCAGATGCATGGGAACACCAGCCCTGTAAGCTCCAAAAAGTGAAGTCACGTGGTATCAGGCGTGAGCTGGTAACATGGATACAGAACTGGATTAGTCACGGGAGTCAGTGGGTAGCAGTGGAAGGAATGGCAGAGCAGGCTGGAAGCACCAAGTGACCACCTCCTGCTCCTATCTCCAATGTTTCTATGTCACCGAGCTAAAAGGTTACAACCAGGAAGATGGAAAGGATAGGTTAGTTTTCTTTAGAATTGTGAAAAGAGGGCTGAGTGGCCTTTTAAATGAAAAAGGGGATTGAAAGGGTGGATGGCGTGGATGTGGGGGAGTTTAAATTGAGTAGCTATGATTGGTTTTGTTAGGGACCACATTACAATCAGGAATTCAGGAAAACCTTCTTCACCCAGAGAGTGGAGAGAAATTGTGGATCTCGCTGCCGAGATGGAGGAAAATGTGGGACTCACTCCCATGGGGAGGAGGTGGGGAGGCCCGGAAATGTGGGACTCATCCCCACCAGGAGTCAGGAAGGGAATATTATGGATAGGAGGGGTGAGGAATCGAAGGATCTGCTGACAGTGTGAAATGACAAGGGGCTGGGAGGAGTCTTGGGGGGAGGGGCAACAGAAGCCCAAGCTTGGGGCAGATGGGCTGAATGGCCTATTTCACTGCTTGAAATTGGATGTTGTGTGTATTAGACTTGCTGTATGTTTCTGGATTTGTCACGGAAGAGACTGTCTGGAGTGAGTAGAATCAGTCCTGCAATATAAAGATGTGTCTTCTTGTCACTGCACCCCAATAGGTGAATATTGGATTGATCCAAATCAAGGTTGCCATGGAGATTCGTTCAAGGTGTACTGTAACTTCACCAGTGGAGGCGAGACCTGTATCTATCCTGACAGAAAATCTGACGGAGTGAGTATTTTATTATTTCGCACAAACCACCAGTCAAGGAGCAGGCTGTTCGGCCTATTCCATCTATACTAGCTCTTTTAAAGAGCTTCATGGAACCAGAGATTGGCTCCAGCACATTGGGATAGTGACAACGAGCAGGACCTAATCCTTTCACTGTGCCCTAGCAATCAGATCCCTGCTCAAAGCCTCCTCTTATGAAGCTCGAACATCCCATTACTGTGCTCCCTGCAATTTCAATATGTGCAGCCATCTTTTAAAATTCAACCTACATCAAGCCACAGGGCCCCATATATCTGCTGAACTCCAGGGGAGCCAATGGCCAAAAGGTATTATAGTCAGACTAGAAATCCAGAAACTCAGCTCATCTTCTGGACACCCAGGTTCAAATCCTGCCGTGGTAAATGGTAGAATTTGAATTCAATAAAGAATTTGGATTTTAAGATTCTGATGATGACCATGAATTCATTGCTGATTGTTGTAAAAACCCATCTGATTCACTAATGTCCTTCAGGGAAGGAAATCTGCCAACTTTACCTGGTCTGGTCTCCATGCGACTCTAGACCCACAGCAATGTGGTTGACTCTCAGCTGGCCTCTGGGCAATTAGGGGTGGACGGTAAACGCTGCCTGACCAGCAACGCCCTCATCCCGTGAATGAATTTTTTAAGAAAAATCACAGCTGACAATGACCAGCCCAAAAAACCCCTCTATGATGAGATTACAGCATTAAATACAAATTTGAATCAATGGGAATATCTGAGAGGGATGTGAAAAAACTGATGGGAGAAACAAAACAGAATTATGAGAAAAGACTGGCAGCTAATGGAGGGATTGAATTCAAGAGCTGTGAAGTTATGCTCCAGCTGTACAAAAGCCTAGTTTGGCCACATCTGGAGTATTGTGTCCAGTTCTGGTCATCTCATTACAGGAAAGATGTGGAAGCATTGGAAAAGGTGCAGAGGAGATTTACCAGGACGTTGCCTGGAATAGAGGGAAGCTCTTACGAGGAACGGTTGAGAGATCTAGGGCTTTTCTCTTTAGAACAACAAAGGATGAGAGGTGACTTGATAGATGTGTACAAAATGATCAGACGTATAGATGGCGTAGACAGCCAGAGACTTTTTCCTGGGGTGGAGGTACCAATTACGAGGGGACATAGTTTTAAAGTGAAAGGAGGTAGATATAGGGGAGATGTCAGAGGTAGGCTCTTTACTCAGAGAGTAGTAGGGGCGTGGAATGCATTGCCAGGGAGGGTAGTGGAGTCGGCCACATTAGGGGCATTTAAGCGGCTATTAGATAGGCATATGGATGATAGTATAAGGTAGGGGTGCAGGTTAGATAGACCTTAGGTTTAGGGTAAAATTTCGGCTCAACGTCATGGGCTGAAGGGCCTGGACTGTGCTGTACTGTTCTATGTTCTAACATGAAGAGAAATTCCAAAATTTTCAATGTGCATCCAAGCACTAAGAGGGTGGTTAAAGGAGGCGTTGGGCTGAGCAGACACCAAGCAGGGGCACAGGTCATTAAAGGAATACTCCACATCTGTCTGTAAGAAACTCTATCGCAAGAAGAGATTAAAATTAATGAGAAAAACATCTTGGATACATTGTTGGCACTCAACCTTGATAAGAACTGATAGAATCCCTACAGTGTAGAAACAGACCATGCGGCCCAACGAATCCATTCTGGTCCTTTTAAAGAGCATCTCACTGTCCCTACTATATCCCCATAAACCTGCATTTCCCATCACTAATCCACCTAATCTACACATCCCTGGGCACTACGGGCAATTTAGCGTGGCCAGTCCACCCGACCCTGCACATCTTTGGACTGTGGGAGGAAACCCACCCAGAGAAAACTCGCGCAGACACGGGGAGAATGTGCAAACTCCACACAGACAGTCACCAGAGGGTGGAATTGAACCCGGGTCCCTGGTGCTGTGAGGCAGCAGTATAACCACTGAGCCACCATTTAGCCCCTAACTGTCTGAGATGCATCAAAAGATTTTGAGGGAAGTGAGGGGAGAATTTGCAGAGGCACTAGTCAAAATCTTTGTCTTCTCTGAGCACAGGGAGGTCCCAGAAAATTAGAATTGCAAACAGTGTTCTCACCTTTAATAGTAGAGGCATAGAGTACAAGAGCAGGCAGGTGATGTTGAATATGTCTAAGGTACATGTTACTCAGCTGGAGTATTGTGTACAGCTCCAGGCACTACATTATAGGAAAAAGCATTCGAGAGAGATGCAGACAACAACAATAGTCCCAGGAGTGGGAATCTTCAGTTATGAAGATAAAATGAAGAAGTTGAGATTCTTTTTCTCAGAGAGAAAAAGGCTGACAGGAGATTAGATAGTTAGTAAATTTGCAGACGGCACTAAGGTCGGTGGAGTTGTGGATAGTGACGAAGGATGCTGTAGGTTGCAGAGAGACATAGATAAGCTGCAGAGCTGGGCTGAGAGGTGGCAAATGGAGTTTAATGCACACAAGTGTGAGGTGATGCACTTTGGTAGGAGTAACCAGAAGGCAAAATACAGGGCTAATGGTAAGATTCTTGGTAGTGGTGGAAGTTCTGTTGAAATGCCCATCATCCATGATTTAAATGGCGGAGTGGACTTAATGGGCCGAATGGCCTTACTTCCACTCCTATGTCTTATGGTCTTATAGTGTAGATGAACAGAGAGATCTCGGTGTCCATGTACACAGATCCTTGAAAGTTGCCACCCAGGTAGACAGGCCTGTTAAGAAGGCATACAGTGTTTTAGCTTTTATTCATAGAGGGATCGAGTTCCGGAACCAAGAGGTTATGCTGCAGCTGTACAAAACTCTGGTGCGGCCGCACTTGGAGTATTGCATACAGGTCTGGTCACCGCATTATAAGAAGGACGTGGAAGCTTTGGAAAGGGTGCAGAGGAGATTTTCTAGGATGTTGCCTGGTAAAATGCCCACCCAATTGGACAGGGTTCTTAAGAAAGCATATGGTGTTTTGGCTTTCATTAACAGGGGGACTGAGTTTAAGAGTCGTGAGATCTTGTTGCAGCTCTATAAAATTTTGGTTAGACCGCACTTGGAATACTGCGTCCAGTTCTGGGCGCCCTATTATAGGAAAGATGTGGATGCTTTGGAGAGGGTTCAGAGGAGGTTTACCAGGATGCTGCCTGGACTGGAGGGCTTATCTTATGAAGAGAGGTTGACTGAGCTCGGTCTCTTTTCATTGGAGAAAAGGAGCAGGAGAGGGGACCTCATTGAGGTATACAAGATAATGAGAGGCATAGATAGAGTTGATAGCCAGAGATTATTTCCCAGGGCAGAAATGGCTAGCACGGGGGGTCATAGTTTTAAGCTGGTTGGTGGAAAGTATAGAGGGGATGTCAGAGGCCGGTTCTTTACACAGAGAGTTGTGAGAGCATGGAATGTGTTGCCAGCAGCAGTTGTGGATGCAAGGTCATTGGGGTCATTTAAGAGACTGCTGGACATGCATATGGTCACAGAAATTTGAGGGTGCATACATGAGGATCAATGGTCGGCACAACATTGTGGGCTGAAGGGCCTGTTCTGTGCTGTACTGTTCTATGTTCTATGTTCTATGGAGGGAAGGTCTTACGAGGAAAGGCTGAGGGACTTGAGGCTATTTCCATTAGAGAGAAGAAAGTTGAGAGGTGACTTAATAGAAACATATAAAATAATCAGTGTTAGATAGGGTGGATAGGGAGAGCCTTTTTCCTAGGACGGTGACGGCGAGCACGAGGGGGCATAGCTTTAAATTGAGGGGTGAAAGATATAGGACAGATGTCAGAGGTAGTTTCTTTACTCAGAGAGTAGTAAGGAAATGGAACGCTTTGCCTGCAATGGTAGTAGATTCACCAACTTTAGGTACATTTGAGTCGTCATTGGACAAGCATATGGACGTACATGGAATAGTGTAGGTTAGATGGGCTTGAGATCGGTATGACAGGTCGGCACAACATCGAGGGCCGAAGGGCCTGTACTGTGCTGTAATGTTCTATGTTCTATAATCATTACGAAGCTGGATAAAGTAGACAAGGAGAAGCTGTTCCCACTTGTTTAAAAAAATGATCCAGAGGGAATGAAACAAGGGTGATTATCGGAAAAGACTTCTTGACTCAGTGAGTAGGGCCTGCCTGGAAATGTGGTGGAGATATGTTCAACAGGGGCATTCAGGGGGCATTGGATGGTTTTTGTGGATAGAAATGGTGAGCAAGAATGTTGGGAAAAGGCAGGAGACTAGCTCAAGATGATCGGGCCAGACCAGATAAGGCCACAGTATGCCAAATGGCTGCCTCCTGCACCTTAAACATTCTGTGATTCAGTGAAATTGCTGAATCAGGACATTAGAGTAAAGAATAAATCTGATAATCTAATCCCAGATACTTAAGGAAGTGGTCTGAAAATTAATGAATGCATTGATGGTCATTTTCCAAGATTCTCAAACATTTCCTGTAAAGTGGCAGGTGGGAAATGTAGCCTTCAGATCTAAAAAGGGAGGCAGAGAGAAAATCGGGAGTTATAGACCATTCACTCTGATATCAGTATTGGGAAAACATTGAAGTCTATTTAAAAAAAGAGAATTAACATTTGGAAAATGACAGGATTGGTCAGAGTCAGCATGACTTGAGCGGAAGGAAATCAGGAATGAAAAATCAACTGGAATTCTTCAAGGATGTAACTCATAAATTTGACCGGAGGAGCCAGTGGATGTGGTTTATTTGGACTTTCAGAAGGCTTTTGACAAAGTTCCAGACAAGAAATTAGTGTGTAAAATTAAAATGCATGGGATTGGGTTCGTGTACTGCGATAGAGAACTGACCGGTGGACAGGAAACAAACGGAAGGAATAGATGGGTCTTTATCTGACTGACAGCGACTGCAGGGACCTCAGCTTGGGTGAGGGAATTAAATGTAATGTCTCCAAACTGCAGATGACATAATTCTGGGTCGGAGGATGCAGAGAAATTACGGTGCGATTCAGACAGGCTGAGTGAGCGAGCAAATGCATGGTAGATGCAGTATAATGTAGATCAATGTGAGGGTATCCATTTCGGAGTACAAACAGGAGAGTGGGTTATTATTTGAATGGCAGTGAATTGAGAAAAACAAATGTTTGCCGACACCTGGATGTCCTCACTGACCAGTCGCTGAAAGAGAGTGTGCAGCTGGCAGCAAGCTATAAAGAAGGCAAAAGGTACAAAGTGGGAACATGTGAAATTGTTCAGCCTTGGACGGGAGAACAAATAAACTGAGTATTATTTAAATGGAGAAAAACTGTAGAGAATTGCAATGAAAGAGATTTGGGGTAATGTATGCACAAACACAGAAAGCTAGAAGCAAGGTGCAGCAAGGAATCAGAATGCTCATGGGCTGTTGGCCCTTCTTTCAAGGGGTTGGAGTGTAACAGTAAGGAAGTCTTACTGCAACTGTACAAGGTGCTGGTGAGACCACATCTGGAACGCTGTGAACAGTTTTGGCCCCGATATTATTTTATTGGAGGCAGTTCGGAGAAGGTTCACTGAGATGATCCTTGATATGGAGGGATCGTCTTATGAACAAAGGTCAAACAGGTTGGGACTCGACTCACTGGAGTTTAATAAGAGGTGAAACCCATAGAACAAAAAACAAAGAAAATTACAGCACGAGAACAGGCCCTTCGGACCTCCAAGCCTGCGCCGATCAGTCGCAAACCATTTCCACTCCCCCTCCCATTCTTTAGATGACATGTCCATCATGGGCCTCCTGCAGTGCCACAATGATGCCACCCGAAGGTTGCAGGAACAGCAACTCATATTCCGCTTGGGAACCCTGCAGCCTAATGGTATCAATGTGGACTTCACCAGCTTCAAAATCTCCCCTTCCCCCACCGCATCCCTAAAGCAGCCCAGTTTGTCCCCTCCCCCCACTGCACCACACAACCAGCCTAGCTCTTCCCCTCCACCCACTGCATCCCAAAACCAGTCCAACCTGTCTCTGCCTCCCTAACCTGTTCTTCCTCTCACCCATCCCTTCCTCCCACCCCAAGCCGCACCCCCATCTCCTACCTACTAACCTCATCCCACCTCCTTGACCTGTCTGTCTTCCCTGGACTGACCTATCCCCTCCCTACCTCCCCACCTATACTCTCTCCACCTATCTTCTTTTCTCTCCATCTTCGGTCCGCCTCCCCCTCTCTCCCTATTTATTCTAGAACCCTCTCCCCATCCCCTCTCTGATGAAGGGTCTAGGCCCGAAACGTCAGCTTTTATGCTCCTGAGATGCTGCTTGGCCTGCTGTGTTCATCCAGCCTCACATTTCATTATCTTAAATGTTGAGTGGCTGCTTCTCCTCGTGGGAGAGTCTAAGACCAGGGGACGTAGTCTCAGAATAAACAGGCTTCAATTTAGATAAGATGGGGAAGAATCTCTTCTCCTCGACGGTTGAGTGTCTTTGGAGCTCATTGCCACAGAGAGCTGTGGGGGCAGAGTCTTTGTGTATACTTAAGGCTGAGGTACAGATTCTTGATCTCTCAGGAATCAAATGCTACAGGGAACAGAGAAGGAATGGGGAATCTCAGATCAGCCATGATCCTATTAAATTTCTAAACAGGCTTGAGAGGCCAAATGGCCTCATGCTGCTCCTATTCCTTCTGGTCTTAAATGGTAGTTGACCTTCATAGTGAGACAGTTCAAGTACAGGAGTAAAGATGTCTTGCTGCAATTATTCAGGGTCTTGGGAAGGCCGTTTCTGGAATTCTGTGTGCAATTTTGGTCTCCTTATCCGAACAAAGATGCTTTTGCTATTGAGGGAGTACAGTGAAGGTTTACCACGTTGATTCCTGGGATGGTAGGACTGACGTATGAGGTGAGGTTGAATCAGGTCAGATGATATTCACTCCAATCTAGAAGGATGATTGGAGATCTCATAGAAATTCGTACATAATTCTCATAGGACTAGACAGGATTAACAAAGGAGAGATGTTGCCAATGACTGGGGAGCCCAGAGCCAGAAGTCGCAACCAAAGGATACAAGGTAATCCACTTAGGACTGAGACAAAGAAAAATTTCTTCCCCAGGGAGCAGGGAGCCTGTAGAATTCACTCCCGTGGAGAACAGATGAGGTCAAAAAATTGTATGATTTCAGGAAGGAGCTGGATGTAGCACTTGGGCCCAAAGGGATCTGATTATATGGGGAGAAAGCTGGTACAGGGAACTGAGTTGGATGATCAGCCATGATTATGTTGAATGGTGAAGCAGGCTCAAAGGGCTGAATGGCCCACTCCTGTTCCTATTTTCTATATTCCTCTGTAAGTATCACAGAAAGGAATCTTTCTCCTAACATCACTGTTTAATTTCCTGACCTGAATCAATGAGGCTTGTTCATGTACTCTCTGATCTCTGTTCTTTACATTGCAGGTTCGGATCTCCCCTTGGCCCAAGGAAACCCCTGGCTCCTGGTTCAGTGAGTTCAAGAGAGGCAAACTGGTCAGTTTTACTTGTCAGAAATCGCTTGTGTTGTTCTCATTGTTTATTAGCCGATTGAAGCTGTAGCTTGAAATGAGACAGTTCACTGTAACAAAGCCGAGTGAATGAGAGTTGTGCATTTTGTTTTAATGTTGATTTCCTTATTCCGCTCCTTCCCAAGTGTAATTTGAACTCTTGTCTCTGTGGTCCTTTCACAGCTCGCATATGTGGATTCCCAGGGTGAGCCGATCAACTTGGTGCAGATGACATTCCTGAAGCTGTTGAGTGCCTCTGCAAGGCAGAACCTCACCTATAACTGTCAGAACTCAGTGGCCTGGTACGATGGATCCTCGGACAGCTATGACAAAGCACTTCGATTCCTGGGCTCCAACGATGAGGAGATGTCGCACGATAATAATCCATACATCAAAGCGATCACAGATGGTTGCATGGTGAGTGTTATCTGACTAGTCTAGAAAGACCTTGTCAGGTTTTAGTCATTTCTCAGCTTTTCCCCTGTGCTGTAAAAATCTGTGTTGTTCTTTTCTCAGTTCCGCAAAGGTTTAGAAAAGACAGTACTCGAGATTAATACTCCAAAAGTGGATCAAGTTCCTATCATTGACTTGTTGGTGAGTGACTTTGGCAACATGAACCAGAAGTTTGGATTCGAGGTGGGTCCTGTTTGTTTCCTGGGCTAAGAGACTGAGACAAACCAATACCTTCATCGCACTCACCCACTACAAGACACGTGCAAGTTTTGATCCTGGATGGAGTAAACACTCTCTCGCTGTGTATGTATGTACTATTACCTAGAAATTATCAAATGCCCTTGTGGGGTCAGAATCACATGACTTAAACCTATTATGGGGATCCCAGAGGAACTTACGATGGTGTGGAGCTGCCAAAGGAAGAGCTTTACCCCAACCTCGAGGTAGGACATCACCCAACAGCGACTGGCAGAACGGTATAACTCAAGGTGCTCACACACATTGCCAAGGTGCTCCGAAGGTGTATTTTAATGAACTGTAATTATTTTATTGTAAAATACCATTTATATCTGTTTCCACTCTCAGAACTTGCATGTGTCTCTCTGGCTGCCATTTTTTAAAGAGCCATATTTAACTTTCTTTTGGAAAAATCAGAAGCAAACTGTAATAATTAAAAAGAAACCAAATAAAATGTTAGCCTCTTGTGAATGAGCTGTATTCTTTCCTGCACTGTCCTTGTGTGAACAGATGCTGCTCTTTAAGATGTAACTGGGAGCTAGGCTGAGGCCAAACGGATATCATTGGAACTCTGAGCCAATTGGATAATTCCTTTCCAAGGGCCACCTACAGTGGTCGTGAACGGTTTGCTCCTGTAACAGTCAGCTTTGCTCAGGATGCTGCTGATGCCTCCTTTTACAATGACTTGCCCGATTTGTGGAGACTGACTCTGCAGAAGGGTGCAAGACACAGTGTTATGGTGCTATATTTATACATTTTCATTGGATTCTGAAATGTCCACGATGTAAAATGGAGTCAAAAGCACTTCCAGAATTTATGAATCTGCATATGATAAATGTCAAACTTACCAGTGAACTTCATTGATTTTTACAATATCTGTGTTTGGGAACACATTCCCCTGGCTTCATACAGTGCTCCCTTCAAATACTCCATTTCTCTGCTTTGCTTGTCCAACTCTTTAAGCAGAGAAATTGGTCCTCCAGTGATTTGGAACAGGAGGTCCAGAGACTATTTGAAATGTCTTTAATTAAAGCCAAGTACTGCCTGGAGAAGCTTGTCTGGGCTGCTCTCTCCCTTAAAACAAAATACTTAACTCATCACTCATGAAAGGCCATGCATAGCCCATAATATGTCTAGGTCATGTGATTCTAACTAGTTGCTAAGCAACAAGTCAGTAACAATCCACATGCATCCCAAAATTCTATATTCACGGTTTGTTAAAATTGGATTTTACAATTTGTTCCCTGGCTGTTTCTGTTTCCATCTTGGAATTTGTTTCATGATCTATGTAAGACTTGAAAAGTGTTTGGTTATCTATTAACTTTCAGGGTTGACTGGTATTCAGACTCCATCCAATAATCTGTGACAATTGAGATTCAAATGGAAATACTGCCTTTCCTCATTTCCAGAGCAACGTTTGTAAATATTGACCTGGAAAATAGTAACAGAATTTCATGAATAAAAAATTAAGTCTTGTCTACCTTTGGTAGTTCTGCTTTTTTAAGAAAGTGGTCTTTCTGGGCCTTAGCAGAAACCCGTTTGAATTAAAACTGGAGAAATCTCAGTGCAGACACAGTATGGTGGGTAATCACAGAACCTGTGCTAATAAACCCAGCCCTCATGACAACTGGAGGTTAGGGGCTTACAATGAACCAATAAACTTCCTCTAAATTAGCAGTGAGAGGGGGTTTCTCACCAGTACACTCCCAGCTTTATAAATAAATCAATAATATCAAAGGTTTCAATCAAAAAACGTATTAAATGTTGAGTGGATTCCTATTTATAGAGGTGTATGAAGAACACAGATGACAATCTTTTTCAGTCTTCTATTGGTGTATAAATTGATTGTAGAATGATTTGAGTTAGATGAGAAAATAAAACCGCACTCAGAGATTTACAGGTACATTGTATCATTACACCTGTAGCAAATCATTTTCTGTATTTCACTTAAAAAAAAGTTTATATAAAAATAAAATAATTTTCAAAGCTTTCAACTGGATTGCATGATTCAGCACTTCTTCTGTGCTTGGACATCTTAAAGCTATAAAGGTTTGAATAAAAGTTTCTGCAGTTTCAACTGCTCCCTCATTGGACAAACAGAGAAAGAGAGATCTGATAGTGAGAGTACCCTGATGTCCCTACTCCTCAGGGCTACACAGGAACCTGCACCAGGACAGAAATTGGACCTCTGCAATCGGTGTTACCCTGCATTGCAAACCAGCTGACCCATTAGGGAGCTAACCCATTGCTAAAATATTCAATCAGCCTGGTCCTGAACTCTCTCCATTACTTATTCTCCTTCCCAGATTGTATAGACCCTGAGTCAGTCCCCTTGCTGACACTGCAGCGTCTCAGTGGAAAGAAAGATCTGTATCTCTATAGCACCTTCTCATGATACAACAAAGCCCAGTGTGAAATGTAGTTGTTGCTATGATGGAATAGATGAAAGTGCACAGCAAGGTCCCACAAACAGCAGCATGACAATGATCAGGAACCCTCTTCATATTTTCTTTGAAACTCCTGAAGCTTCTGTACAAACAGCTGTGGGTCAGCTGGAGGGATAGTGCAGTGTGATATCCTCAGGACAGGTGTAAGCTAAAGACTGTAACGTTGTGATAAAACAAGGGCAAGCACAGAAAGTACAGCATCTCCCACTGGCGCAGTGTGCAAGCGGGATTAACCCTAACAAACTGCAGATCCTGGCCTGGCCCTCTCACTGCGCTTTCATAAAGCAGGCCATCTACAGTGATAGGATCACCACACCTCAGCATCTCCCATCAAAATGCTGTGAACAAAGGAATCCCATGATATTCTGTCTTTGTCAGGTGCTCAAATAGGGGTACAGAGCTTCCCCATGCTACCGCCTTGAACTGTTGTAACCCATGTGATGTAGGGAGGGAATTCCAAGATTTTGACCCAGCGACTCTGCAGGAATGATGATATATTTCCAAGTCAGTGAGTGGCTTGGAGGCGAACTTGGAGATGTTGCCATGCATCTGCTGCCCTCGTCCTTCTGGATGGAAGTGGTCGTGGGTTTGGAAGGTGTTGTTTGAGGAACTTTGGTGAATTTCCGCAGTGAATCTTGCAGATCCCCACTTGCCCTGGATGGGTACAGACCTGACAATACACAAGAATCTCGACACCATCCAACACAAAGCAGCATGCTTGATTGGCACTACATCCCCAGGTACCCACTCCCTCCATTAGTGAAGCCTAGTAGCAGCACAGTGTGCCATCTTCACTAATCTGCAAATTATGTCCCAAATTGTGTGAACATTTTGTGATTTCCCATTGAAGGATAAAGGACAGCAATTTTTTTAAAAATTGCTTTCAACTGGCCTGGAATGTGTTTGTGGGATAAGGTACCTGTGTGCTCAAGCCTGGGTTTGAGTATTTGTAGGTGAAGTGATCCTCAATCACCCCTGTGTTGCAGGTAGAAGAACTGTCTGACTCAGTGCTAGAAATTAGCTAGCTACTGGCCAGACCAAAGGAAAGGGGGCAACAATGGATTCAGGAATGTAACTAGCAGAGTTGATCAGGGAGAGCCAGTAGACACATTTATTTGGACTTTCAGAATATGTTCGATAAAGCCCCACTTAAGAGATCAATGTATAAAATTAAAGTTCATGGGATTGGGGATAATGTACAGCAATGGATAGAGAATTGGTTGATAACAGAAAACAAAATAAATCCTAAAATAAAACAAAAGAACTGCAGATGTTGGAAATCTGAAACAGAAACAGAAATTGCTGGAGAAACTAAATAGGTCTGGCAGCATCCATGGAGAGAGAATCAGGATTAACATTTTGAGTGCAGTGACCCTGACCACAAAAACAATTAAACAAAGTATAATTTAATGTACTACCTACTTCATTGAGACACGCATGTTAATTATTAAAAACTAACTGAATTGCACACAGATGAACACAGCAGGCCAGGCGAGGAGCAGGAAAGCTGATGTTTTGCGTATGGACACTTCTTCAGAAATTTTGAAAATTCAGAAATTTTCTGAATAAGGGTCCAGACCCGAAACGTCAGCTTCCCTGTTCCTCTGATGCTGCCTGGCCTGATGTGTTCCTCAAGCTACACACCTTGTTATCACTTCGCACTTCTCTGCATTGATCCTCACCTTCCACCTACCTGTCCATTCCACCAACTTGCCTGTGTCCTTCTGTAGTTCCCCACTGTCCTCCTCACTGTTTAGAATTCTTCAGTTTTTCTGTCATCTTCTGCTGTCATCTGCAAAGTTTGAAATTGCCTGCTGTGCATTAAGATTTGGATCATTTATATATATCAGGAGAAGCAAGGGATTCAATACTGACCCGTGGTGGATCTCCACGATGAACTTTCAAATTCCCTTTGACCATTAGACTCTGTTTCCTATCACTCAGCCAACTGGTCATTAACATCTGGACAATAAAGATACCTATGTCATACTCCTGCTTATTCCACCTTCAACACCATTATCCCCTCCAGACTGATCTCAAAACTCCATGACCTTGGTCTCAGCTCTGCCCTCTGCAACTAGATCCTCGGCTTCCTGACTCACAGACCACAACCACTGAGGATAGGTAACTGCACTTCCTCCACAATAACACTCAACACTGGACACCCCCAAGATTGTGTCCTCAGCCCCCTGCTGTACTCCCTGTTCATCCATGGCTGTGTTGCCAAATTCCGAAAGAATGCCATCCACAAGTTTGCTGACAGCACCACCGTAGTAGGATGGCTATCGAACAAAGACAAGTCAAAATACAGAAAGGAAATTGTTTCCATTGCGCCATTTCACCAAACCCTCTATCTGTCTCTCAACATCGACAAAAATCAAGAACCGATCATCGACTTCAGAAAGAAAGGACGAGAACTGGTCCCCATCTACATGAACAGAACTGAGGGTGAGAGGGTGGAGAGCATCAAATTCCTCGGAGTGACAATAACCAGCAAACTGACCTGGAATTCCCATGTAGATGCAATGGTTAAGATGGCTCAACAATGTCTCTTCATCCTCAGGCAGCCCAGGTAATTTGCTGTGTCCATGAGGTGCCAGATGCACCAGTGAAAGCAAACTGTCCGGGTACGTAACGGCCTGGGACGGCAACTGCTCTACTCAGGACAGTAAGAAACTACAGAAGGTGGTGTCCATAGCCCAGACCGTCACAGAACCCAACCTTCCATCCATGGACTCCATTCACATGGCTCACTGCCACAGAAAAGCAGCCTCCATCATCACAGACCCATCGCACCCCGGTAATGATCTCCGACAACATCCTTCACCATCACAGACACATCGCACCCCGGGAATGATCTCCGACAACATCCTTCACCATCACAGACACATCGCACCCCGGGAATGATCTCCGACAACATTCTCCATCATCACAGACCCATCACACCCCGGGAATGATCTCCGACAACATCCTCCATCATCACAGACCCATCGCACCCCAGGAATGATCTCCTACAACATCCTCCATCATCACAGACCCATCGCACCCCGGGAATGATCTCCCACAACATCCTCCATCATCACAGACCCATCGCACCCTGGGAATGATCTCCTACAACATCCTCCATCATCACAGACCCATCACACCCCGGAAATAATCTCCTACAACATCCTCCATCATCACAGACCCATCGCACCCTGGGAATGATCTCCTACAACATCCTCCATCATCACAGACCCATCACACCCCGGAAATAATCTCCCACAACATCCTCCATCATCACAGACCCATCGCACCCCGGTAATGATCTCCTACAACACCCTCCATCATCACAGACTCATCGCACCCCAGTAACGATCTCCTACAACATCCTCCATCATCACAGACCCATCGCACCCCGGTAATGATCTCCTACAACATCCTCCATCATCACAGACCCATCACACCCCGGTAATGATCTACAACATTCTCCATCTTCACAGACCTATCACACCCCGGTAATGATCTCCTACAACATCCTCCAACATCACAAACCCATCTCACCCCCGTAATGATATCTGACAACATCCTCCATCATCACAGACCCATCACACCCCGGTAATGATCTCCTACAACATCCTCCATCATCACAGACTCATCTCACCACGGTAATGATCTCCTACAACATCCTCCAACATCACAGACCCATCACACCCCGGTAATGATCTCCTACAACATCCTCCATCATCACAGACCCATCACAGCCCGGTAATGATCTCCTACAACATCCTCCATCATCACAGACCCATCACACCCCGATAATGATCTCCTACAACATCCTCCATCATCACAGAATCATCGAACCGCGGTAATGATCTCCTACAACATCCTCCATCATCACTAACCCATCACACCCCGGTAATGATCTCCTACAGCATCCTCCAACATCACAGAACCATCGCACCCCGGTAATCATCTCCGAACAACATCCTCCATCATCACAGGCCCATCGCACCCCGGTAATGATGTCCTACAACATCCTCCATCACCACAGACTCATAGCACCCCCGTAATGATCTCCTCCAACATCATCCATCATCAAAGGCCCATCGCACCCCCGTAATGATCTCCGACAACATCCTCCATAATCACAGACCCATCGCATGCCGGGAATGATCTCCTACAACATCCTCCATCATCACAGAGCCATCGCACCCCCGTAATGATCTCCTACAACATCCTCCATCATCACAGACCCATTACACCCCGGTAATGATCTCCTACAACATCCCCCATCATCACAGACCCATCACACCCCGGAAATGATCTCCTACAACATACTCCATCATCACAGACCCATCTCACCCCGGTAATGATCTCCTAAAACATCCTCCATCCTCACAGACCTATCACACCCCGGTAATGATCTCCTACGACATCCTCCATCATCACAGATTCATCGCACCCCGGTAATGATCTCCTACAACATCCTCCATCATCACAGAATCATCGAAACGCGGTAATGTACTCCTACAACATCCTCCATCATCACAGAATCATCGAAACGCGGTAATGATCTCTGACAACATCCTCCATCATCACAGACCCATCACACCCCGGTAATGATCTCCTACAACATCCTCCATCATCACGGACCCATCGCACCCCGGTAATCATCTCCGAACAACATCCTCCATCATCACAGACCCATCGCAACCCGGTAATGATGTCCAAAAACATCCTCCATCACCAGAGACTCATAGCACCCCCGTAATGATCTCCTCCAACATCCTCCATCATCAAAGGCCCATCGCACCCCCGTAATGATCTCCGACAACATCCTCCATAATCACAGACCCATCGCACGCCGGGAATGATCTCCTACAACATCCTTCAACATCACAGACCCATCGCACCCCCCGTAATGATCTCCTACAACATCCTCCATCATCACAGACCCATTACACCCCGGTAATGATCTCCTACGTCATCCTCCATCATCACAGATTCATCGCAGCCCCGGAATGATCACCTACAACATCCTCTATCATCAGAGACGCATCGCACCCCAGTAATGATCTCCTACAACATCCTCCATCATCACAGACCCATCACACCCCGGTAATGATCTCCTACAACATCCTCCATCATCACAGACCCATCGCACCCCGGGAATGATCTCCTACAACATCCTCCATCATCACAGACACATCGCACCCCGGTAATGACCTCCTACAACATCCTCCATCATCACAGATCCATCACACCCCGATAATGATCTCCTACAACATCCTCCATCATCACAGACTCATCACACCCCGGTAATGATCTCCTACAACATCCTCCATCTTCATTCACCCATCGCACCCCCATAATGATATCCGACAGCATCCTCCATCATCACAGACACATCGCACCCCCGTAATGATCTCTTCCAACATCCTCCATCATCACAGACCCATTATACCCCGGTAATGATCTCCTACAACATCCTCCATCATCACAGACGCATGGCACCCCGGGAATGATCTCCTACAGCATCCTCCAACATCACAGAACCATCGCACCCCGGTAATGATCTCTGACAACATCCTCCATCATCACAGACCCATCACATCCCGGTAATGATCTCCTACAACGTCCTCCATCATCACGGACGCATCGCACCCCGGTAATCATCTCCGAACAACATCCTCCATCATCACAGACCCATCGCACCCCGGTAATGATGTCCAAAAACATCCTCCATCACCAGAGACTCATAGCACCCCCGTAATGATCTCCTCCAACATCCTCCATCATCAAAGGCCCATCGCACCCCCGTAATGATCTCCGACAACATCCTCCATAATCACAGACCTATCGCACGCCGGGAATGATCTCCTACAACATCCTTCAACATCACAGACCCATCGCACCCCCCGTAATGATCTCCTACAACATCCTCCATCATCACAGACCCATTACACCCCGGTAATGATCTCCTACGTCATCCTCCATCATCACAGATTCATCGCAGCCCCGGAATGATCACCTACAACATCCTCTATCATCAGAGACGCATCGCACCCCAGTAATGATCTCCTACAACATCCTCCATCATCACAGACCCATCACACCCCGGTAATGATCTCCTACAACATCCTCCATCATCACAGACCCATCGCACCCCGGGAATGATCTCCTACAACATCCTCCATCATCACAGACACATCGCACCCCGGTAATGACCTCCTACAACATCCTCCATCATCACAGATCCATCACACCCCGATAATGATCTCCTACAACATCCTCCATCATCACAGACTCATCACACCCCGGTAATGATCTCCTACAACATCCTCCATCTTCATTCACCCATCGCACCCCCATAATGATATCCGACAGCATCCTCCATCATCACAGACACATCGCACCCCCGTAATGATCTCTTCCAACATCCTCCATCATCACAGACCCATCATACCCCGGTAATGATCTCCTACAACATCCTCCATCATCACAGACGCATGGCACCCCGGGAATGATCTCCTACAGCATCCTCCAACATCACAGAACCATCGCACCCCGGTAATGATCTCTGACAACATCCTCCATCATCACAGACCCATCACATCCCGGTAATGATCTCCTACAACGTCCTCCATCATCACGGACGCATCGCACCCCGGTAATCATCTCCGAACAACATCCTCCATCATCACAGACCCATCGCACCCCGGTAATGATGTCCAAAAACATCCTCCATCACCAGAGACTCATAGCACCCCCGTAATGATCTCCTCCAACATCCTCCATCATCACAGACCCATCGCACCCCGGTAATGATGTCCAAAAACATCCTCCATCACCAGAGACTCATAGCACCCCGGTAATGATATCCTACAACATCCTCCATCATCACAGACGCATCGCACTCCGGGAATGATCTCCTACAACATCCTCCATCATCACAGACCCATCACGCCCCAGTAATGATCGCCTAAAACATCCTCCATCATCACAGACCTATTAGACCGCGGTAATGATCTCCTACAACATCCTCCATCATCACAGACCCATCACACCCGGCTAATTATCTCCAACAACATTCTCCATCATCACGGACCAATCACACCCCGGTAATGATCTCCGACAACATCCTCCTTCATCACAGACGCATCACACCCCGGTAATGATCTCCTACAACATCCTCCATCATCACAGACGCATCGCACCCCGGTAATGATCTCCTACAACATCCTCCATCATCACAGACCCATCACGCCCCGGTAATGATCGCCTACAACATCCTCCATCATCAAAGACCTATCACACCCCGGTAATGATCTCCTCCAACATCATCCATCATCAAAGGCCCATCGCACCCCCGTAATGATCTCCGACAACATCCTCCATAATCACAGACCCATCGCACGCCGGGAATGATCTCCTACAACATCCTCCATCATCACAGAGCCATCGCACCCCCGTAATGATCTCCTACAACATCCTCCATCATCACAGACCCATTACACCCCGGTAATGATCTCCTACAACATCCCCCATCATCACAGACCCATCACACCCCGGAAATGATCTCCTACAACATACTCCATCATCACAGACCCATCTCACCCCGGTAATGATCTCCTAAAACATCCTCCATCCTCACAGACCTATCACACCCCGGTAATGATCTCCTACGACATCCTCCATCATCACAGATTCATCGCACCCCGGTAATGATCTCCTACAACATCCTCCATCATCACAGAATCATCGAAACGCGGTAATGTACTCCTACAACATCCTCCATCATCACAGAATCATCGAAACGCGGTAATGATCTCTGACAACATCCTCCATCATCACAGACCCATCACACCCCGGTAATGATCTCCTACAACATCCTCCATCATCACGGACCCATCGCACCCCGGTAATCATCTCCGAACAACATCCTCCATCATCACAGACCCATCGCAACCCGGTAATGATGTCCAAAAACATCCTCCATCACCAGAGACTCATAGCACCCCCGTAATGATCTCCTCCAACATCCTCCATCATCAAAGGCCCATCGCACCCCCGTAATGATCTCCGACAACATCCTCCATAATCACAGACCCATCGCACGCCGGGAATGATCTCCTACAACATCCTTCAACATCACAGACCCATCGCACCCCCCGTAATGATCTCCTACAACATCCTCCATCATCACAGACCCATTACACCCCGGTAATGATCTCCTACGTCATCCTCCATCATCACAGATTCATCGCAGCCCCGGAATGATCACCTACAACATCCTCTATCATCAGAGACGCATCGCACCCCAGTAATGATCTCCTACAACATCCTCCATCATCACAGACCCATCACACCCCGGTAATGATCTCCTACAACATCCTCCATCATCACAGACCCATCGCACCCCGGGAATGATCTCCTACAACATCCTCCATCATCACAGACACATCGCACCCCGGTAATGACCTCCTACAACATCCTCCATCATCACAGATCCATCACACCCCGATAATGATCTCCTACAACATCCTCCATCATCACAGACTCATCACACCCCGGTAATGATCTCCTACAACATCCTCCATCTTCATTCACCCATCGCACCCCCATAATGATATCCGACAGCATCCTCCATCATCACAGACACATCGCACCCCCGTAATGATCTCTTCCAACATCCTCCATCATCACAGACCCATCATACCCCGGTAATGATCTCCTACAACATCCTCCATCATCACAGACGCATGGCACCCCGGGAATGATCTCCTACAGCATCCTCCAACATCACAGAACCATCGCACCCCGGTAATGATCTCTGACAACATCCTCCATCATCACAGACCCATCACATCCCGGTAATGATCTCCTACAACGTCCTCCATCATCACGGACGCATCGCACCCCGGTAATCATCTCCGAACAACATCCTCCATCATCACAGACCCATCGCACCCCGGTAATGATGTCCAAAAACATCCTCCATCACCAGAGACTCATAGCACCCCCGTAATGATCTCCTCCAACATCCTCCATCATCACAGACCCATCGCACCCCGGTAATGATGTCCAAAAACATCCTCCATCACCAGAGACTCATAGCACCCCGGTAATGATATCCTACAACATCCTCCATCATCACAGACGCATCGCACTCCGGGAATGATCTCCTACAACATCCTCCATCATCACAGACCCATCACGCCCCAGTAATGATCGCCTAAAACATCCTCCATCATCACAGACCTATTAGAGACGCGGTAATGATCTCCTACAACATCCTCCATCATCACAGACCCATCACACCCGGCTAATTATCTCCAACAACATTCTCCATCATCACGGACCAATCACACCCCGGTAATGATCTCCGACAACATCCTCCTTCATCACAGACGCATCACACCCCGGTAATGATCTCCTACAACATCCTCCATCATCACAGACGCATCGCACCCCGGTAATGATCTCCTACAACATCCTCCATCATCACAGACCCATCACGCCCCGGTAATGATCGCCTACAACATCCTCCATCATCACAGACCCATCACAGCCCGGTAATGATCTCCTACAACATCCTCCGAAATCACAGACCCATCACACCCCAGTAATGATCTCCTACAACCTCCTCCATCATCACAGACCCATCCCACCCCGGTAATGATCTCCGACAACATTCTCCATCATCACAGACCCATCACACCCCGGTAATGTTCTCCTACAACATCCTCCATCATCACAGACCCATCACACGCCGGTAATGATCTCCTACAACATCCTCCATCATCACAGACTCATCGCACCCCGGTAATGATCTCCGACAACATTTTCCATCATCACAGACCGATCACACCCCGGTAATGATCTCCTACAACATCCTCCGAAATCACAGACCCATCACACCCCAGTAATGATCTCCTACAACCTCCTCCATCATCACAGACCCATCACACCCCTGTAATGATCTCCTACAAAATCCTCCATCATCACAGATGCATCGCACCCGGGTAATGATCTCCTACAACATCCTCCATCATCACATATGCATCGCACCCGGGTAATGATCTCCTACAACATCCTCCAACATCACAGACCCATCACACCCCGGTAATGATCTCCTACAACATCCTCCATCATCACAGACCCATCACACCCCGGTAATGATCTCCTACAACATCCTCCATCATCACAGACCCATCACACCCCGGTAATGATCTCCTACAACATCCTCCATCATCACAGACCCATCACACCCCGGTAATGATCTCCTACAACATCCTCCAACATCACAGACCCATCACACCCCGGTAATGATCTCCGACAACATCCTCCATCATCACAGACCCATCGCACCCCGGTAATGATCTCCTACAACATCCTCCATCATCACGGACCCATCGCACCCCGGTAATCATCTCCGAACAACATCCTCCATCATCAAAGACCCATCGCACCCCGGTAATGATGTCCTACAACATCCTCCATCATCGCAGACTCATCGCACCCCCGTAATGATCTCCTCCAACATCCTCCATCATCAAAGGCCCATCGCACCCCCGTAATGATCTCCGACAACATCCTCCATAATCACAGACCCATCGCACCCCGATAATGATCTCCTACAACATCCTCCATCATCACAGAATCATCGAACCGCGGTAATGATCTCCTACAACATCCTCCATCATCACTAACCCATCACACCCCGGTAATGATCTCCTACAGCATCCTCCAACATCACAGAACCATCGCACCCCGGTAATCATCTCCGAACAACATCCTCCATCATCACAGGCCCATCGCACCCCGGTAATGATGTCCTACAACATCCTCCATCACCACAGACTCATAGCACCCCCGTAATGATCTCCTCCAACATCATCCATCATCAAAGGCCCATCGCACCCCCGTAATGATCTCCGACAACATCCTCCATAATCACAGACCCATCGCACGCCGGGAATGATCCCCTACAACATCCTCCATCATCACAGAGCAATCGCACCCCCGTAATGATCTCCTACAACATCCTCCATCATCACAGACCCATTACACCCCGGTAATGATCTCCTACAACATCCTCCATCATCACAGACCCATCACACCCCGGAAATGATCTCCTACAACATACTCCATCATCACAGACCCATCTCACCCCGGTAATGATCTCCTAAAACATCCTCCATCCTCACAGACCTATCACACCCCGGTAATGATCTCCTACGACATCCTCCATCATCACAGATTCATCGCACCCCGGTAATGATCTCCTACAACATCCTCCATCATCACAGAATCATCGAAACGCGGTAATGTACTCCTACAACATCCTCCATCATCACAGAATCATCGAAACGCGGTAATGATCTCTGACAACATCCTCCATCATCACAGACCCATCACACCCCGGTAATGATCTCCTACAACATCCTCCATCATCACGGACCCATCGCACCCCGGTAATCATCTCCGAACAACATCCTCCATCATCACAGACCCATCGCAACCCGGTAATGATGTCCAAAAACATCCTCCATCACCAGAGACTCATAGCACCCCCGTAATGATCTCCTCCAACATCCTCCATCATCAAAGGCCCATCGCACCCCCGTAATGATCTCCGACAACATCCTCCATAATCACAGACCCATCGCACGCCGGGAATGATCTCCTACAACATCCTTCAACATCACAGACCCATCGCACCCCCCGTAATGATCTCCTACAACATCCTCCATCATCACAGACCCATTACACCCCGGTAATGATCTCCTACGTCATCCTCCATCATCACAGATTCATCGCAGCCCCGGAATGATCACCTACAACATCCTCTATCATCAGAGACGCATCGCACCCCAGTAATGATCTCCTACAACATCCTCCATCATCACAGACCCATCACACCCCGGTAATGATCTCCTACAACATCCTCCATCATCACAGACCCATCGCACCCCGGGAATGATCTCCTACAACATCCTCCATCATCACAGACACATCGCACCCCGGTAATGACCTCCTACAACATCCTCCATCATCACAGATCCATCACACCCCGATAATGATCTCCTACAACATCCTCCATCATCACAGATCCATCACACCCCGATAATGATCTCCTACAACATCCTCCATCATCACAGACTCATCACACCCCGGTAATGATCTCCTACAACATCCTCCATCTTCATTCACCCTTCGCACCCCCATAATGATATCCGACAGCATCCTCCATCATCACAGACACATCGCACCCCCGTAATGATCTCTTCCAACATCCTCCATCATCACAGACCCATCATACCCCGGTAATGATATCCTACAACATCCTCCATCATCACAGACGCATCGCACCCCGGGAATGATCTCCTACAACATCCTCCATCATCACAGACCCATCACGCCCCGGTAATGATCGCCTAAAACATCCTCCATCATCACAGACCTATTAGACCGCGGTAATGATCTCCTACAACATCCTCCATCATCACAGACCCATCACACCCGGCTAATTATCTCCAACAACATTCTCCATCATCACGGACCAATCACACCCCGGTAATGATCTCCGGCAACATCCTCCTTCATCACAGACGCATCACACCCCGGTAATGATCTCCTACAACATCCTCCATCATCACAGACGCATCGCACCCCAGTAATGATCTCCTACAACATCCTCCATCATCACAGACCCATCACGCCCCGGTAATGATCGCCTACAACATCCTCCATCATCAAAGACCTATCACACCCCGGTAATGATCTCCTACAACATCCTCCATCATCACAGACCCATCACAGCCCGGTAATGATCTCCTACAACATCCTCCGAAATCACAGACCCATCACACCCCAGTAATGATCTCCTACAACCTCCTCCATCATCACAGACCCATCCCACCCCGGTAATGATCTCCGACAACATTCTCCATCATCACAGACCCATCACACCCCGGTAATGTTCTCCTACAAAATCCTCCATCATCACAGACCCATCACACGCCGGTAATGATCTCCTACAACATCCTCCATCATCACAGACTCATCGCACCCCGGTAATGATCTCCGACAACATTTTCCATCATCACAGACCGATCACACCCCGGTAATGATCTCCTACAACATCCTCCGAAATCACAGACCCATCACACCCCAGTAATGATCTCCTACAACCTCCTCCATCATCACAGACCCATCACACCCCTGTAATGATCTCCTACAAAATCCTCCATCATCACAGATGCATCGCACCCGGGTAATGATCTCCTACAACATCCTCCATCATCACAGATGCATCGCACCCGGGTAATGATCTCCTACAACATCCTCCAACATCACAGACCCATCACACCCCGGTAATGATCTCCTACAACATCCTCCATCATCACAGACCCATCACACCCCGGTAATGATCTCCTACAACATCCTCCATCATCACAGACCCATCACACCCCAGTAATGATCTCCTACAACATCCTCCATCATCACAGACCCATCACACCCCGGTAATGATCTCCTACAACATCCTCCAACATCACAGACCCATCACACCGCGGTAATGATCTCCGACAACATCCTCCATTATCACAGACCCATCGCACCCCGGTAATGATCTCCTACAACATCCTCCATCATCACGGACCCATCGCACCCCGGTAATCATCTCCGAACAACATCCTCCATCATCAAAGACCCATCGCACCCCGGTAATGATGTCCTACAACATCCTCCATCATCGCAGACTCATAGCACCCCCGTAATGATCTCCTCCAACATCCTCCATCATCAAAGGCCCATCGCACCCCCGTAATGATCTCCGACAACATCCTCCATAATCACAGACCCATCGCACGCCGGGAATGATCTCCTACAACATCCTCCATCATCAGAGACGCATCGCACCCCGGTAATGATCTCCTACAACATCCTCCATCATCACAGACCCATCACACCCCGGTAATGATCTCCTACAACATCCTCCATCATCACAGACCCATCGCACCCCGGTAATGTTCTCCTACAACATCCTCCATCATCACAGACACATCACACCCCGGTAATAATCTCCTACAACATCCTCCATCATCACAGGCCCATCACACCCCGGGAATGATCTCCTACAACATCCTCCATCATCACAGACCCATCGCACACCGGGAATGATCTCCTACAACATCCTCCATCATCACAGACCCATCGCACCCCGGGAATGATCTCCTACAACATCCACCATCATCACAGACACATCATACCCCGGTAATAATCTCCTACAACATCCTCCATCATCACAGATCCATCACACCCCGATAATGATCTCCTACAACATCCTCCATCATCACAGACTCATCACACCCCGGTAATGATCTCCTACAACATCCTCCATCTTCATTCACCCATCGCACCCCCATAATGATATCCGACAGCATCCTCCATCATCACAGACACATCGCACCCCCGTAATGATCTCCTCCAACATCCTCCATCATCACAGACCCATCACACCCCGATAATGATCTCCTACAACATCCTCCATCATCACAGACCCATCGCAACCCGGTAATGATCTCCTACAACATCCTCCATCATCACGGACCCATCGCACCCCGGTAATCATCTCCGAACAACATCCTCCATCATCAAAGACCCATCGCACCCCCGTAATGATCTGCGACAGCATCCTCCATCAACACAGACCCATCGCACCCCGGTAATGATCTCCTACAACATCCTCCATCATCACAGACCCAACGCACCGCGGTAATGATCTCCTACGACATCCTCCATCATCACAGATTCATCGCAGCCCCGGAATGATCACCTACAACATCCTCCATCATCAGAGACGCATCGCACCCCGGTAATGATCTCCTACAACATCCTCCATCATCACAGACCCACCACACCCCGGTAATGATCTCCTACAACATCCTCCATCATCACAGACCCATCGCACCCCGGGAATGATCTCCTACAACATCCTCCATCATCACAGACACATCGCACCCCGGTAATGATCTCCTACAACATCCTCCATCATCACAGATCCATCACACCCCGATAATGATCTCCTACAACATCCTCCATCATCACAGACTCATCCCACCCCGGTAATGATCTCCTACAACATCCTCCATCTTCATTCACCCATCGCACCCCCATAATGATATCCGACAGCATCCGCCATCATCACAGACACATCGCACCCCGGTAATGATCTCCTCCAACATCCTCCATCATCACAGACCCATCGCACCCCGGTAATGATCTCCGACAACATCCTCCATCATCACAGACCCATCACATCCCGGTAATGATCTCCGACAACATCCTCCATCATCACAGACGCATAGCACCCCGGGAATGATCTCCTACAACATCCTCCATCATCACAGACCCATCACACCCCGGTAATGATCTCCTACAACATCCTCCATCATCACAGACCTATCACAACCCGGTAATGATCTCCTACAACATCCTCCATCTTCATTCACCCATCGCACCCCCATAATGATATCCGACAGCATCCGCCATCATCAGAGACTCATCGCACCCCCGTAATGATCTCCTCCAACATCCTCCATCATCACAGACCCATCACACCCCGGCAATGATCTCCTACAACATCCACCATCATCACAGACGCATCGCACCCCGGGAATGATCTCCTACAACATCCTCCATCATCACAGACCCATCGCACCGCGGTAATCATCTCCGAACAACATCCTCCATCATCAAAGACCCATCGCACCCCCGTAATGATCTGCGACAGCATCCTCCATCAACACAGACCCATCGCACCCCGGTAATGATCTCCTACAACATCCTCCATCATCACAGACCCAACGCACCGCGGTAATGATCTCCTACGACATCCTCCATCATCACAGATTCATCGCAGCCCCGGAATGATCACCTACAACATCCTCCATCATCAGAGACGCATCGCACCCCGGTAATGATCTCCTACAACATCCTCCATCATCACAGACCCATCACACCCCGGTAATGATCTCCTACAACATCCTCCATCATCACAGACGCATCGCACCCCGGGAATGATCTCCTACAACATCCTCCATCATCACAGACACATCGCACCCCGGTAATGACCTCCTACAACATCCTCCATCATCACAGATCCATCACACCCCGATAATGATCTCCTACAACATCCTCCATCATCACAGACTCATCACACCCCGGTAATGATCTCCTACAACATCCTCCATCTTCATTCACCCATCGCACCCCCATAATGATATCCGACAGCATCCGCCATCATCACAGACACATCGCACCCCGGTAATGATCTCCTCCAACATCCTCCATCATCACAGACCCATCGCACCCCGGTAATGATCTCCGACAACATCCTCCATCATCACAGACCCATCACATCCCGGTAATGATCTCCGACAACATCCTCCATCATCGCAGACGCATAGCACCCCGGGAATGATCTCCTACAACATCCTCCATCATCACAGACCTATCACAACCCGGTAATGATCTCCTACAACATCCTCCATCTTCATTCACCCATCGCACCCCCATAATGATATCCGACAGCATCCGCCATCATCAGAGACTCATCGCACCCCCTTAATGATCTCCTCCAACATCCTCCATCATCACAGACCCATCACACCCCGGCAATGATCTCCTACAACATCCTCCATCATCACAGACGCATCGCACCCCGGTAATGATCTCCTCCAACATCCTCCATCATCACAGACCCATCGCACCCCGGTAATGATCTCCGACAACATCCTCCATCATCACAGACCCATCACATCCCGGTAATGATCTCCGACAACATCCTCCATCATCACAGACGCATAGCACCCCGGGAATGATCTCCAACAACATCCTCCATCATCACAGACCTATCACAACCCGGTAATGATCTCCTACAACATCCTCCATCTTCATTCACCCATCGCACCCCCATAATGATATCCGACAGCATCCGCCATCATCAGAGACTCATCGCACCCCCGTAATGATCTCCTCCAACATCCTCCATCATCACAGACCCATCACACCACGGCAATGATCTCCTACAACATCCTCCATCTTCACAGACGCATCGCACCCCGGGAATGATCTCCTACAACATCCTCCATCATCACAGACCCATCGCACCCCGGTAATGATCTCCTACAACATCCTCCATCTTCATTCACCCATCGCACCCCCATAATGATATCCGACAGCATCCTCCATCATCACAGACACATCGCACCCCCGTAATGATCTCCTCCAACATCCTCCATCATCACAGACCCATCACACCCCGGCAATGATCTCCTACAACATCCTCCAGCATCACAGACACATGGCACCCCGGGAATGATCTCCTACAACATCCTCCATCATCACAGACCCATCGCAGCCCCGGAATGATCACCTACAACATCCTCCATCATCAGAGACGCATCGCACCCCGGTAATGATCTCCTACAACATCCTCCATCATCACAGACCCATCACACCCCGGTAATGATCTCCTACAACATCCTCCATCATCACAGACCCATCGCACCCCGGGAATGATCTCCTACAACATCCTCCAATATCACAGACACATCGCACCCCGGTAATGACCTCCTACAACATCCTCCATCATCACAGATCCATCACACCCCGATAATGATCTCCTACAACATCCTCCATCATCACAGACTCATCACACCCCGGTAATGATCTCCTACAACATCCTCCATCTTCATTCACCCATCGCACCCCCATAATGATATCCGAAAGCATCCGCCATCATCACAGACACATCGCACCCCGGTAATGATCTCCTCCAACATCCTCCATCATCACAGACCCATCGCACCCCGGTAATGATCTCCGACAACATCCTCCATCATCACAGACCCATCACATCCCGGTAATGATCTCCGACAACATCCTCCATCATCACAGACGCATAGCACCCCGGGAATGATCTCCTACAACATCCTCCATCATCACAGACCCATCACACCCCGGTAATGATCTCCTACAACATCCTCCGTCATCACAGACCTATCACAACCCGGTAATGATCTCCTACAACATCCTCCATCTTCATTCACCCATCGCACCCCCATAATGATATCCGACAGCATCCGCCATCATCAGAGACTCATCGCACCCCCGTAATGATCTCCTCCAACATCCTCCATCATCACAGACCCATCACACCCCGGCAATGATCTCCTACAACATCCTCCATCATCACAGACGCATCGCACCCCGGGAATGATCTCCTACAACATCCTCCATCATCACAGACCCATCGCACCCCGGTAATCATCTCCGAACAACATCCTCCATCATCAAAGACCCATCGCACCCCCGTAATGATCTGCGACAGCATCCTCCATCAACACAGACCCATCGCACCCCGGTAATGATCTCCTACAACATCCTCCATCATCACAGACCCAACGCACCGCGGTAATGATCTCCTACGACATCCTCCATCATCACAGATTCATCGCAGCCCCGGAATGATCACCTACAACATCCTCCATCATCAGAGACGCATCGCACCCCGGTAATGATCTCCTACAACATCCTCCATCATCACAGACCCATCACACCCCGGTAATGATCTCCTACAACATCCTCCATCATCACAGACCCATCGCACCCCGGGAATGATCTCCTACAACATCCTCCATCATCACAGACACATCGCACCCCGGTAATGACCTCCTACAACATCCTCCATCATCACAGATCCATCACACCCCGATAATGATCTCCTACAACATCCTCCATCATCACAGACTCATCACACCCCGGTAATGATCTCCTACAACGTCCTCCATCTTCATTCACCCATCGCACCCCCATAATGATATTCGACAGCATCCGCCATCATCACAGACACATCGCACCCCGGTAATGATCTCCTCCAACATCCTCCATCATCACAGACCCATCGCACCCCGGTAATGATCTCCGACAACATCCTCCATCATCACAGACCCATCACATCCCGGTAATGATCTCCGACAACATCCTCCATCATCACAGACGCATAGCACCCCGGGAATGATCTCCTACAACATCCTCCATCATCACAGACCTATCACAACCCGGTAATGATCTCCTACAACATCCTCCATCTTCATTCACCCATCGCACCCCAATAATGATATCCGACAGCATCCGCCATCATCAGAGACTCATCGCACCCCCGTAATGATCTCCTCCAACATCCTCCATCATCACAGACCCATCACACCCCGGCAATGATCTCCTACAACATCCTCCATCATCACAGACGCATCGCACCCCGGTAATGATCTCCTCCAACATCCTCCATCATCACAGACCCATCGCACCCCGGTAATGATCTCCGACAACATCCTCCATCATCACAGACCCATCACATCCCGGTAATGATCTCCTACAACATCCTCCATCATCACAGACGCATAGCACCCCGGGAATGATCTCCTACAACATCCTCCATCATCACAGACCTATCACAACCCGGTAATGATCTCCTACAACATCCTCCATCTTCATTCACCCATCGCACCCCCATAATGATATCCGACAGCATCCGCCATCATCACAGACTCATCGCACCCCCGTAATGATCTCCTCCAACATCCTCCATCATCACAGACCCATCACACCCCGGCAATGATCTCCTACAACATCCTCCATCATCACAGACGCATCGCACCCCGGGAATGATCTCCTACAACATCCTCCATCATCACAGACCCATCGCACCACGGTAATGATCTCCTACAACATCCTCCATCTTCATTCACCCATCGCACCCCCATAATGATATCCGACAGCATCCTCCATCATCACAGACACATCGCATCCCCGTAATGATCTCCTCCAACATCCTCCATCATCACAGACGCATCACACCCCGGCAATGATCTCCTACAACATCCTCCAGCATCACAGACACATGGCACCCCGGGAATGATCTCCTACAACATCCTCCATCATCACAGACCCATCGCACCCCGGTAATGATCTCCTACAACATCCTCCATCATCACAGACGCATCGCACCCCGGAAATGATCTCCTACAACATCCTCCATCATCACAGACCCATCACACCCGGCTAATTATCTCCTACAACATTCTCCATCATCACAGACACATCACACCCCGGTAATGATCTACTACAACATCCTCCATCATCACAGACGCATCGCACCCCGGTAATGATCTCCTACAACATCCTCCATCATCACAGACGCATCGCACCCCGGTAATGATCTCCTACAACTTCCTCCAACATCACAGACCCATCACACCCCGGTAATGATCTCCTACAACATCCTCCATCATCACAGACCCATCATAGCCCGGTAATGATCTCCTACAACATCCTCCAAAATCACAGACCCATCGCAACCCGGTAATGATCTCCTACAACATCCTCCATCATCACAGACGCATCGCACCCCGGTAATGATCTCCAACAACATCCTCCATCATCACAGACGCATCGCACCCCGGTAATGATCTCCTACAACATCCTCTATCATCACAGACGCATCGCACCCCGGTAATGATCTCCTACAACATCCTCCAACATCACAGACCCATCACACCCCGGTAATGATCTCCTACAACATCCTCCATCATCACAGACCCATCATAGCCCGGTAATGATCTCCTACAACATCCTCCAAAATCACAGACCCATCGCACCCCGGTAATGATCTCCTACAACATCCTCCATCATCACAGACGCATCGCACCCCGGGAATGATCTCCTACAACATCCTCCATCATCACAGACCCATCGCACCCCGGGAATGATCTCCTCCAACATCCTCCATCATCACAGACACATCGCACCCCGGTAATGACCTCCTACAACATCCTCCATCATCACAGATCCATCACACCGCGATAATGATCTCCTACAACATCCTCCTTCATCACAGACTCATCACACCCCGGTAATGATCTCCTAGAACATCCTCCATCTTCATTCACCCATCGCACCCCCATAATGATATCCGACTGCATCCTCCATAATCACAGACACATCGCACCCCTGTAATGATCTCCTCCAACATCCTCCATCATCACAGACCCATCACACCCCGGTAATGATCTCCTACAACATCCTCCATCATCACAGACCCATCACAGCCCGGTAATGATCTCCTACAACATCCTCCATCATCACAGACCCATCGCACCCCAGTAATGATCTCCTACAACATCCTCCATCATCACAGACACATCGCACCCCGGTAATGATCTCCTCCAACATCCGCCAACATCACAGACCCATCACACCCCGGTAATGATCTCCTACAACATCCTCCATCATCACAGACCCATCACAGCCCGGTAATGATCTCCTACAACATCCTCCAAAATCACAGACCCATCACACCCCGGGAATGATCTCCTACAACATCCTCCATCATCACAGAATCATCGAACCGCGGTAATGATCTCCGACAACACCCTGCAATATCACAGACTCATCGCACCCCAGGCATGATCTCCTACAACATCCTCCATCATCACAGACCCATCACACCCCGGTAATGATCTCCTACAACATCCTCCATTATCACAGACCCATCGCACCCCGGTAATGATCTCCTACAACATCCTCCATCATCACAGACGCATCGCACCCCGGTAATGATCTCCTACAACATCCGCCAACATCACAGAAGCATCGCACCCCGGTTATGATCTCCTACAACATTCTCCATCATCACAGACCCATCATAGCCCGGTAATGATCTCCTACAACATCCTCCAAAATCACAGACCCATCGCACCCCGGTAATGATCTCCTACAACATCCTCCATCATCACAGACTCATCGCACCCCAGGCATGATCTCCTACAACATCCTCCATCATCACAGGCCCATCACACCCCGGTAATGATCTCCTACAACATCCTCCATCATCACAGACCCATCGCACCCCGGTAATGATCTCCTCCAACATCCTCCATCATCACAGACCCATCACACCCCGGAAATGATCTCCTACAACATACCCCATCATCACAGACCCATCTCACACCGGTAATGATCTCCTAAAACTTCCTCCATCATCACAGACCCAACGCACCCCGGTAAGGATCTCCTACAACATCCTCCATCATCACAGATTCATCGCAGCCCCGGAATGATCACCTACAACATCCTCCATCATCACAGACCCATCACACCCCGGTAATGATCTCCTGCAACATCCTCCATCATCACAGACCCATCGCACCCCGGGAATGATCTCCTCCAACATCCTCCATCATCACAGACACATCGCACCCCGGTAATGACCTCCTACAACATCCTCCATCATCACAGATCCATCACACCCCGATAATGATCTCCTACAACATCCTCCATCATCACAGACTCATCACACCCCGGTAATGATCTCCTACAACATCCTCCATCTTCATTCACCCATCGCACCCCCATAATGATATCCGACAGCATCCTCCATCATCAGAGACACATCGCACCCCCGTAATGATCTCCTGCAACCTCCTCCATCATCACAGACCCATCACACCCCGGCAATGATCTCCTCCAACATCCTCCATCATCACAGACGCATGGCACCCCGGTAATGATCTCCTACAACATCCTCCAGCATCACAGACCCATCACGCCCGGCGAATTATCTCCTACAACATCCTCCATCTTCACAGACCCATCGCACCCCGCAATGGTCTCCAACAAAATTCTCCATCATTACTGACCCATCACACCCCGGTAATGATCTCCTACAACATTCTCCATCATCACAGACCCATCACACCCCGGTAATGATCTCCTACAACATCCTCCAACATCACAGACCCATCACACCCCGGAAATGATCTCCTACAACATACCCCATCATCACAGACCCATCTCACCCCGGTAATGATCTCCTAAAACATCCTCCATCATCACAGACTCATCACACCCCGGTAATGATCTCCTACAACATCCTCCATCTTCATTCACCCATCGCACCCCCATAATGATATCCGACAGCATCCTCCATCATCAGAGACACATCGCACCCCCGTAATGATCTCCTGCAACCTCCTCCATCATCACAGACCCATCACACCCCGGCAATGATCTCCTCCAACATCCTCCATCATCACAGACGCATGGCACCCCGGTAATGATCTCCTACAACATCCTCCAGCATCACAGACCCATCACGCCCGGCTAATTATCTCCTACAACATTCTCCATCATCACAGACACATCACACCCCGGTAATGAGCTCCTACAACATCCTCCATCATCACAGACGCATCGCACCCCGGTTATGATCTCCTACAACATCCTCCATCATCACAGACTCTTCGCAACGCGGTAATGATCTCCTACAACATCCTCCAACATCACAGACCCATCACACCCCGGTAATGATCTCCTACAACATCCTCCAACATCACAGACCCATCACAGCCCGGTAATGATCTCCTACAAAATCATCCAAAATCACAGACCCATCACACCCCAGTAATGATCTCCTCCAACATCCTCCATCATCACAGACCCATCACACCCCGGTAATGATCTCCTACAACATCCTCCATCATCACAGACCCATCGCACCCCGGTAATGATCTCCTCCAACATCCTCCATCTTCATTCACCCATCGCACCCCCATAATGATATCCGACAGCATCCTCCAAAATCACAGACACATCGCACCCCCGTAATGATCTCCTCCAACATCCTCCATCATCACAGACTCATCACACCCCGGCAATGATCTCCTACAACATCCTCCATCATCACAGACGTATCGCACCCCGGGAATGATCTCCTACAACATCCTCCTTCATCACAGACCCATCGCACCCCGGTAATGATCTCCTACAACATCCTCCATCTTCATTCACCCATCGCACCCCCATAATGATATCCGACAGCATCCTCCATCATCACAGACACATCGCACCCCCGTAATGATCTCCTCCAACATCCTCCATCATCACAGACCCATCACACCCCGGCAATGGTCTCCTACAACATCCTCCATCATCACAGACCCATCGCACCCCGCAATGGTCTCCAACAAAATTCTCCATCATTACTGACCCATCACACCCCGGTAATGATCTCCTACAACATTCTCCATCATCACAGACCCATCACACCCCGGTAATGATCTCCTACAACATCCTCCAACATCACAGACCCATCACACCCCGGAAATGATCTCCTACAACATACCCCATCATCACAGACCCATCTCACCCCGGTAATGATCTCCTAAAACATCCTCCATCATCACAGACCTATCACACCCCGGTAATGATCTCCTACAACATCCTCCATCATCACAGACCCTACGCACCGCGGTAATGATCTCCTACGACATCCTCCATCATCACAGACCCATCACACCCCGGTAATGATCTCCTACAACATCCTCCATCATCACAGACCCATCGCACCCCGGGAATGATCTCCTACAACATCCTCCATCATCACAGACACATCGCACCCCGGTAATGACCTCCGACAACATCCTCCATCATCACAGATCCATCACACCCCGATAATGATCTCCTACACCATCCTCCATCATCACAGACTCATCACACCCCGGTAATGATCTCCTACAACATCCTCCATCTTCATTCACCCATCGTACCCCCATAATGATATCCGACAGCATCCTCCATCATCACAGACACATCGCATCCCCTTAATGATCTCCTCCAACATCCTCCATCTTCACAGACCCATCACACCCCGGTAATGATCTCCTACAACATTCTCCATCATCACAGACCCATCACACCCCGGTAATGATCTCCTACAACAACCTCCATCATCACAGACCCATCGCACCCCGGGAATGATGTCCTACAACATCCTCCATCATCACAGACACATCGCACCCCGGTAATGACCTCCGACAACATCCTCCATCATCACAGATCCATCACACCCCGATAATGATCTCCTACAACATCCTCCATCATCACAGACTAATCACATCGCGGTAATGATCTCCTACAACATCCTCCATCTTCATTCACCCATCGCACCCCCATAATGATATCTGACAGCATCCTCCATCATCACAGACACATCGCACCCCCGTAATGATCTCCTACAACATCCTCCATCATCACAGACCCATCACACCCCGGTAATGATCTCCTACAACATCCTCCATCATCACAGACACATCGCACCCCGGTAATCATCTCCGAACAACATCCTCCATCATCACAGACCCATCGCATCCCGGTAATGATGTCCAAAAACATCCTCCATCACCAGAGACTCATAGCACCCCCGTAATGATCTCCTCCAACATCCTCCATCATCAAAGGCCCATCGTTCCCCCGTAATGATCTCCGACAACATCCTCCATAATCACAGACCCATCGCACGCCGGGAATGATCTCCTACAACATCCTCCAACATCACAGACCCATCGCACCCCCCGTAATGATCTCCTAAAACATCCTCCATCATCACAGACCTATCACACCCCGGTAATGATCTCCTACAACATCCTCCATCTTCATTCACCCATCGCACCCCCATAATGATATCCGACAGCATCCTCCATCATCACAGACACATCGCACCCCCTTAATGATCTCCTCCAACATCCTCCATCATCACAGACCCATCACACCGCGGTAATGATCTCCTACAACATTCTCCATCATCACACACCCATCACACCCCGGTAATGACCTCCTACAATATCCTCCATCATCACAGACCCATCGCACCCCGGGAATGATGTCCTACAACATCCTCCATCATCACAGACACATCGCACCCCGGTAATGACCTCCGACAACATCCTCCATCATCACAGATCCATCACACCCCGATTATGATCTCCTACAACATCCTCCATCATCACAGACTAATCACATCCCGGTAATGATCTCCTACAACATCCTTCATCTTCATTCACCCATCGCACCCCTATAATGATCTCCGACAGCAGCCTCCATCATCACAGACACATCGCACCCCCGTAATGATCTCCTCCAACATCCTCCATCATCACAGACCCATCACACCCCGGTAATGATCTCCTACATCATCCTCCATCATCACAGACACATCGCACCCCGGTAATCATCTCCTCCAACATCCTCCATCATCAAAGGCCCATCGCACCCCCGTAATGATCTCCGACAACATCCTCCATAATCACAGACCCATCGCACGCCGGGAATGATCTCCTCCAACATCCTCCAACATCACAGACCCATCGCACCCCCCGTAATGATCTCCTACAACATCCTCCATCATCACAGACCCATTACACCCCGGTAATGATCTCCTACGTCATCCTCCATCATCACAGATTCATCGCAGCCCCGGAATGATCACCTACAACATCCTCTATCATCAGAGACGCATCGCACCCCAGTAATGATCTCCTACAACATCCTCCATCATCACAGACCCATCACACCCCGGTAATGATCTCCTACAACATCCTCCATCATCACAGACCCATCGCACCCCGGGAATGATCTCCTACAACATCCTCCATCATCACAGACACATCGCACCCCAGTAATGACCTCCTACAACATCCTCCATCATCACAGATCCATCACACCCCGATAATGATCTCCTACAACATCCTCCATCATCACAGACTCATCACACCACGGTAATGATCTCCTACAACATCCTCCATCTTCATTCACCCATCGCACCCCCATAATGATATCCGACAGCATCCTCCATCATCACAGACACATCGCACCCCCGTAATGATATCTTCCAACATCCTCCATCATCACAGACACATCGCACACCGGTAATGACCTCCTACAACATCCTCCATCATCACAGATCCATCACACCGCGATAATGATCTCCTACAACATCCTCCATCATCACAGACTCATCACACCCCGGTAATGATATCCTAGAACATCCTCCATCTTCATTCAACCATCGCACCCCCATAATGATATCCGACAGCATCCTCCACAATCACAGACACATCACACCCCCGTAATGATCTCCTCCAACATCCTCCATCATAACAGACACATCACACCCTGGTAATGATCTCCTACAAAATCCTCCGTCATCGCAGACCCATCGCACCCCCGTTATGACCTCTTACAACTTCCAACATCATCACAGACTCGTGGCACCCCGCAATGGTCTCCTACAAAATCCTCCATCGTTACAGACCCATCACACCACGGTACTGATCTCCTACAACATCCTCCATCATCACAGACACATCACACCCCGGTAATGATCTCCTACTACATCCTCCATCAAAACAGACCCATCACACCCCGGAAATGATCTCCTACAACATCCACCATCATCACAGACCCATCTCACCCCGGTAATGATCTCCTAAAACATCCTCCATCATTACAGACCCATCACACCCCGGCAATGATCTCCTACAACATCCTCCATCATCACAGACGCATGGCACGCCGGGAATGATCTCCTACAACATCCTCCATCATCGCAGACCCATCACGCCCCGGTAATGATCGCCTACAACATCCTCCATCATCACAGACCTATCACACCCCTGTAATGATCTCCTACAACATCCTCCATCATCACAGACCCATCACACCCGGCTAATTATCTCCTACAACATTCTCCATCATCACAGACCCATCACACCCCGGTAATGATCTCCTACAACATCCTCCATCATCACAGACGCATCGCACCCCGGTAATGATCTCCTACAACATCCTCCATCATCACAGACGCATCACACCCCGGTAATGATCTCCTACAACATCCTCCAACATCACAGACCCATCACACCCCGGTAATGATCTCCTACAACATCCTCCATCATCACAGACCCATCACAGCCCGTTAATGATCTCCTACAACATCCTCCAAAATCACAGACCCATCACACCCCAGTAATGATCTCCTCCAACATCCTCCATCATCACAGACCCATCACACCCCGACAATGATCTCCTACAACATCCTCCATCATCACAGAATCATCGAACCGCGGTAATGATCTCCTGCAACATCCTCCATCACCACAGACTCATCGCACCCCAGGAATGATCTCCTACAACATCCTCCATCATCACAGACCCATCACACCCCGGTAATGATCTCCTACAACATCATCCATCATCACAGACCCATCGCACCCCGGTAATGATCTCCGACAACATCCTCCATCATCACAGACCCATCACACCCCGGTAATGATCTCCTACAACATCCTCCATCATCACGGGCCCATCGCACCCAGGTAATGATCTCCTACAACATCCTCCATCAGCACAGACCCATCGCACACCAGTAATGATCTCCTACAACATCCTCCAACATCACAGACCCATCGCACCCCCCGTAATGATCTCCTAAAACATCCTCCATCATCACAGACAAATCTCACCACGGTAATGATCTCCTACAACATCCTCCATCATAACAGACACATCACACCCTGGTAATGATCTCCTACAACATCCTCCGTCATCGCAGACCCATCGCAACCCCGTAATGACCTCCTACGACATCCACCATCATCACAGACTCGTGGCACCCCGCAATGGTCTCCAACAAAATCCTCCATCATTACAGACCCATCACACCCCGGTAATGATCTCCTACAACATTCTCCATCATCACAGACCCATCACACCCCGGTAATGATCTCCTACAACATCCTCCAACATCACAGACCCATCACACCCCGGAAATGATCTCCTACAACATTCTCCATCATCGCAGACCCATCTCACCCCGGTAATGATCTCCTAAAACATCCTCCATCATCACAGACCTATCACACCCCGGTAATGATCTCCTACAACATCCTCCATCATCACAGACCCAACCCACCGCGGTAATGATCTCCTACGACATCCTCCATCATCACAGATCCATCACACCCCGGTAATGATCTCCTACAACATCCTCCATCATCACAGACCCATCGCACCCCGGGAATGATCTCCTACAACATCCTCCATCATCACAGACGCATGGCACCCCGGGAATGATCTCCTACAACATCCTCCATCATCGCAGACCCATCACGCCCCGGTAATGATCGCCTACAACATCCTCCATCATCACAGACCTATCACACCCCTGTAATGATCTCCTACAACATCCTCCATCATCACAGACCCATCACACCAGGCTAATTATCTCCTACAACATTCTCCATCATCACAGGCCCATCACACCCCGGTAATGATCTCCTACAACATCCTCCATCATCACAGACGCATCGCACCCCGGTAATGATCTCCTACAACATCCTCCATCATCACAGACGCATCACACCCCGGTAATGATCTACTACAACATCCTCCAACATCACAGACCCATCACACCCCGGTAATGATCTCCTACAACATCCTCCATCATCACAGACCCATCACAGCCCGTTAATGATCTCCTACAACATCCTCCAAAATCACAGACCCATCACACCCCAGTAATGATCTCCTCCAACATCCTCCATCATCACAGACCCATCACACCCCGACAATGATCTCCTACAACATCCTCCATCATCACAGAATCATCGAACCGCGGTAATGATCTCCTGCAACATCCTCCATCACCACAGACTCATCGCACCCCAGGAATGATCTCCTACAACATCCTCCATCATCACAGACCCATCACCCCCCGGTAATGATCTCCTACAACATCATCCATCATCACAGACCCATCGCACCCCGGTAATGATCTCCGACAACATCCTCCATCATCACAGACCCATCACACCCCGGTAATGATCTCCTACAACATCCTCCATCATCACAGGCCCATCGCACCCAGGTAATGATCTCCTACAACATCCTCCATCAGCACAGACCCATCGCACACCAGTAATGATCTCCTACAACATCCTCCAACATCACAGACCCATCGCACCCCCCGTAATGATCTCCTAAAACATCCTCCATCATCACAGACGAATCTCACCACGGTAATGATCTCCTACAACATCCTCCATCATAACAGACACATCACACCCTGGTAATGATCTCCTACAACATCCTCCGTCATCGCAGACCCATCGCAAACCCGTAATGACCTCCTACGACATCCACCATCATCACAGACTCGTGGCACCCCGCAATGGTCTCCAACGAAATCCTCCATCATTACAGACCCATCACACCCCGGTAATGATCTCCTACAACATTCTCCATCATCACAGACCCATCACACCCCGGTAATGATCTCCTACAACATCCTCCAACATCACAGACCCATCACACCCCGGAAATGATCTCCTACAACATACCCCATCATCGCAGACCCATCTCACCCCGGTAATGATCTCCTAAAACATCCTCCATCATCACAGACCTATCACACCCCGGTAATGATTTCCTACAACATCCTCCATCATCACAGACCCAACGCACCGCGGTAATGATCTCCTACGACATCCTCCATCATCACAGACCCATCACACCCCGGTAATGATCTCCTACAACATCCTCCATCATCACAGACCCATCGCACCCCGGGAATGATCTCCTACAACATCCTCCATCATCACAGACACATCGCACCCCGGTAATGATCTCCTACAACATCCTCCATCTTCATTCACCCATCGCACCCCCATAATGATATCCGACAGCATCCTCCATCATCACAGACACATCGCACCCCCGTAATGATCTCCTCCAACATCCTCCATCATCACAGACCCATCACACCCCGGTAATGATCTCCTACAACATTCTCCATCATCACACACCCATCACACCCCGGTAATGATCTCCTACAACATCCTCCATCATCACAGACCCATTGCACCCCGGGAATGATGTCCTACAACATCCTCCATCATCACAGACACATCGCACCCCGGTAATGACCTCCGACAACATCCTCCATCATCACAGATCCATCACACCCCGATAATGATCTCCTACAACATCCTCCATCATCACAGACTCATCACACCCCGGTAATGATCTCCTACAACATCCTCCATCATCATTCACCCATCGCAACCCCATAATGATATCCGACAGCATCCTCCATCATCACAGACACATCGCACCCCCGTAATGATCTCCTCCAACATCCTCCATCATCACAGACCCATCACACCCCGGTAATGATCTCCTACAACATCCTCCATCATCACAGACACATCGCACCCCGGTAATGATCTCCTACAACATCCTCCATCAACATAGACCCATCACATCCCGGCAATGATCTCCTACAACATCCTCCATCATCACAGACACATCGCACCCCGGTAATGATCTCCTACAACATCCTACATCATCACAGACCCATCACACCCCGGTAATGATCGCCTACAACATCCTCCATCATCACAGACCTATCACACCCCGGTAATGATCTCCTACAACATCCTCCATCATCACAGACCCATCACACCCCGGTAATGATCTCCTACAACATCATCCATCATCACAGACCCATCGCACCCCGGTAATGATCTCCGACAACATCCTCCATCATCACAGACCCATCACACCCCGGTAATGATCTCCTACAACATCCTCCATCATCACAGGCCCATCGCACCCAGGTAATGATCTCCTACAACATCCTCCATCAGCACAGACCCATCGCACACCAGTAATGATCTCCTACAACATCCTCAAACATCACAGACCCATCGCACCCCCCGTAATGATCTCCTAAAACATCCTCCATCATCACAGACAAATCTCACCACGGTAATGATCTCCTACAACATCCTCCATCATAACAGACACATCACACCCTGGTAATGATCTCCTACAACATCCTCCGTCATCGCAGACCCATCGCAACCCCGTAATGACCTCCTACGACATCCACCATCATCACAGACTCGTGGCACCCCGCAATGGTCTCCAACGAAATCCTCCATCATGACAGACTCATCACACCCCGGTAATGATCTCCTACAACATTCTCCATCATCACAGACCCATCACACCCCGGTAATGATCTCCTACAACATCCTCCAACATCACAGACCCATCACACCCCGGAAATGATCTCCTACAACATACCCCATCATCGCAGACCCATCTCACCCCGGTAATGATCTCCTAAAACATCCTCCATCATCACAGACCTATCACACCCCGGTAATGATTTCCTACAACATCCTCCATCATCACAGACCCAACGCACCGCGGTAATGATCTCCTACGACATCCTCCATCATCACAGACACATCGCACCCCGGTAATGACCTCCGACAACATCCTCCATCATCACAGATCCATCACACCCCGATAATGATCTCCTACAACATCCTCCATCATCACAGACTCATCACACCCCGGTAATGATCTCCTACAACATCCTCCATCTTCATTCACCCATCGCACCCCCATAATGATATCCGACAGCATCCTCCATCATCACAGACACATCGCACCCCCGTAATGATCTCCTCCAACATCCTCCATCATCACAGACCCATCACACCCCGGTAATGATCTCCTACAACATTCTCCATCATCACACACCCTTCACACCCCGGTAATGATCTCCTACAACATCCTCCATCATCACAGACCCATCGCACCCCGGGAATGATGTCCTACAACATCCTCCATCATCACAGACACATCGCACCCCGGTAATGACCTCCGACAACATCCTCCATCATCACAGATCCATCACACCCCGATAATGATCTCCTACAACATCCTCCATCATCACAGACTCATCACACCCCGGTAATGATCTCCTACAACATCCTCCATCTTCATTCACCCATCGCACCCCCATAATGATATCCGACAGCATCCTCCATCATCACAGACACATCGCACCCCCGTAATGATCTCCTCCAACATCCTCCATCATCACAGACCCATCACACCCCGGTAATGATCTCCTACAACATCCTCCATTATCACAGACACATCGCACCCCGGTAATGATCTCCTACAACATCCTCCATCATCATAGACCCATCACATCCCAGCAATGATCTCCTACAACATCCTCCATCATCACAGACACATCGCACCCCGGTAATGATCTCCTACAACATCCTACATCATCACAGACCCATCACACCCGGGTAATGATCGCCTACAACATCCTCCATCATCACAGACCTATCACACCCCGGTAATGATCTCCTACAACATCCTCCATCATCACAGACCCATCACACCCCGCTAATGGTCTCCTACAACATCCTCCATTATGACAGACCCATCGCACCCCGGTAATGATCTCCTACAATATCCTCCATCATCACAGACGCATCGCACCCCTGTAATGATCTCCTACAACATCCTCCATCATCACAGACCCATCGCACCCCCGTAATGTTCGCCGACAACATCCTCCATCATCACAGACCCATCGCACCCCGGGAATGATCTCCTTCAACATCCTCCATCATCACAGACCCATCGCACACCAGTAATGATCTCCCACAACATCCTCCATCATCACAGACCCATCACACCCCGATAATGATCTCCTACAACATCCTCCATCATCACAGAATCTTCGCACCCCCGTAATGATCACCTCCAACATCCTCCATCATCACAGACGCATCGCATCCCTGTAATGATCTCCTACAATATCCTCCATCATCACAGACCCATCGCACCCCGGTAATGATCTCCTACAACATCCTCCATCATCACAGACCCATCGCACCCCCGTATTGTTCTCCGACAACATCCTCCATCATCACAGACCCATCGCACCCCGGGAATGATCTCTTCCAACATCCTCCATCATCACAGACCCATCGCACCCCAGTAATGATATCCTACAACATCCTCCATCATCACAGACACATCGCACTAAGGTAATGATCTCCTATGACATCCTCCGTCATCACAGACCCATCGCACCCCGGGAATGATCTCCTACAACATCCTCCATCATCACAGCCCCATCACACCCCGGTAATGATCTCCTACAACATCCTCCATCATCGCAGACACATCGCACCATGGTAATGATCTCCTACAACATCCTCCATCATCACAGACCCATCGCACCCCGGGAATGATCTCCTACAACATCCTCCATCATCACAGCCCCATCACACCCCGGTAATGATCTCCTACAACATCCTCCATCATCACAGACCCATCGCACCCTGGTAATGATCTCCTACAACATCCTCCATCATCACAGACCCATCGCACCCAGTAATAGAGATAATGGGAACTGAAGATGCTGGAGAATTCCAAGATAATAAAATGAGAGGCTGGATGAACACAGCAGGCCAAGCAGCCCGAAACGTCAGCTTTTGTGCTCCTGAGATGCTGCTTGGCCTGCTGTGTTTATCCAGCCTCTCATTTTATTATCTTGGAGCACCCCAGTAATAGTCTCCCACAACATCCTCCATCATCACAGACCCATCACACCCCGGTAATGATCTCCTACAACATCCTCCATCACCACAGACTCATCGCACCCCGGGAATGATCTCCTCCAACATCCTCCATCATCACAGACCGATCGCACCCCGGTAATGATCTCCTACAACATCCTCCATCATCACAGACCCATCGCACATCAATAATGATCTCCTACAACATCCATCAACATCACAGACCCATCGCACCCCCCGTAATGATCTCCTACAACATCCTCCATCATCACAGACTCATCGCACCCCAGTAATGATCTCCTACAACATCCTCCATCATCTCAGACCCATCGCTCCCCTGTAATGATCTCCTCCAACATCCTCCATCATCACAGACTCATCGCACCCCGGGAATGATCTCCTACAACATCCTGCATCATCACAGACGCATCGAACCCCGGTAATGATCTCCTACAACATTCTCCATCATCACACACCCATCACACCCCGGTAATGATCTCCGACAACATCCTCCATCATCGCAGACCAATCGCACACCGGTAATGATCTCCTCCAACATCCTCCATCATCACAGAATCATCGAACCGCGGTAATGATCTCCTGCAACATCCTCCATCACCACAGACTCATCGCACCCCAGGAATGATCTCCTACAACATCCTCCATCATCACAGACCCATCACACCCCGGTAATGATCTCCTACAACATCATCCATCATCACAGACCCATCACACCCCGGTAATGATCTCCTACAACATTCTCCATCATCACACACCCATCACACCCCGGTAATGATCTCCTACAACATCCTCCATCATCACAGACCCATCGCACCCCGGGAATGATGTCCTACAACATCCTCCATCATCACAGACACATCGCACCCCGGTAATGACCTCCGACAACATCCTCCATCATCACAGATCCATCACACCCCGATAATGATCTCCTACAACATCCTCCATCATCACAGACTCATCACACCCCGGTAATGATCTCCTACAACATCCTCCATCATCACAGACGCATCGAACCCCGGTAATGATCTCCTACAACATTCTCCATCATCACACACCCATCACACCCCGGTAATGATCTCCGACAACATCCTCCATCATCGCAGACCAATCGCACACCGGTAATGATCTCCTCCAACATCCTCCATCATCACAGACCCATCGCACCCCGGGAATGATCTCCGGCAACATCCTCCATCATCACAGACGCATCGCACACCCATAATGATCTCCAACAACATCCTCCATCATCACAGACCCATCGCACCCCGGTAATGATCTCCGACAACATCCTCCATCATCACAGACCCATCACACCCCGGTAATGATCTCCTACAACATCCTCCATCATCACAGGCCCATCGCACCCAGGTAATGATCTCCTACAACATCCTCCATCAGCACAGACCCATCGCACACCAGTAATGATCTCCTACAACATCCTCCAACATCACAGACCCATCGCACCCCCCGTAATGATCTCCTAAAACATCCTCCATCATCACAGACAAATCTCACCACGGTAATGATGTCCTACAACATCCTCCATCATAACAGACACATCGCACCCTGGTAATGATCTCCTACAACATCCTCCGTCATCGCAGACCCATCGCAACCCCGTAATGACCTCCTACGACATCCACCATCATCACAGACTCGTGGCACCCCGCAATGGTCTCCAACGAAATCCTCCATCATTACAGACCCATCACACCCCGGTAATGATCTCCTACAACATTCTCCATCATCACAGACCCATCACACCCCGGTAATGATCTCCTACAACATCCTCCAACATCACAGACCCATCACACCCCGGAAATGATCTCCTACAACATACCCCATCATCGCAGACCCATCTCACCCCGGTAATGATCTCCTAAAACATCCTCCATCATCACAGACCTATCACACCCCGGTAATGATTTCCTACAACATCCTCCATCATCACAGACCCAACGCACCGCGGTAATGATCTCCTACGACATCCTCCATCATCACAGACCCATCACACCCGGGTAATGATCTCCTACAACATCCTCCATCATCACAGACCCATCGCACCCCGGGAATGATCTCCTACAACATCCTCCATCATCACAGACACATCGCACCCCGGTAATGACCTCCGACAACATCCTCCATCATCACAGATCCATCACACGCCGATAATGATCTCCTACAACATCCTCCATCATCACAGACTCATCACACCCCGGTAATGATCTCCTACAACATCCTCCATCTTCATTCACCCATTGCACCCCCATAATGATATCCGACAGCATCCTCCATCATCACAGACACATCGCACCCCCGTAATGATCTCCTCCAACATCCTCCATCATCACAGACCCATCACACCCCGGTAATGATCTCCTACAACATTCTCCATCATCACACACCCATCACACCCCGGTAATGATCTCCTACAACATCCTCCATCATCACAGACCCATCGCACCCCGGGAATGATGTCCTACAACATCCTCCATCATCACAGACACATCGCACCCCGGTAATGACCTCCGACAACATCCTCCATCATCACAGATCCATCACACCCCGATAATGATCTCCTACAACATCCTCCATCATCACAGACTCATCACACCCCGGTAATGATCTCCTACAACATCCTCCATCTTCATTCACCCATCGCACCCCCATAATGATATCCGACAGCATCCTCCATCATCACAGACACATCGCACCCCCGTAATGATCTCCTCCAACATCCTCCATCATCACAGACCCATCACACCCCGGTAATGATCTCCTACAACATCCTCCATCATCACAGACACATCGCACCCCCGTAATGATCTCCTCCAACATCCTCCATCATCACAGACCCATCACACCCCGGTAATGATCTCCGACAGCATCCTCCATCATCACAGACACATCACACCCGGGTAATGATCGCCTACAACATCCTCCATCATCACAGACCTATCACACCCCGGTAATGATCTCCTACAACATCCTCCATCATCACAGACCCATCACACCCCGCTAATGGTCTCCTACAACATCCTCCATTATGACAGACCCATCGCACCCCGGTAATGATCTCCTACAATATCCTCCATCATCACAGACGCATCGCACCCCTGTAATGATCTCCTACAACATCCTCCATCATCATAGACCCATCGCACCCCCGTAATGTTCGCCGACAACATCCTCCATCATCACTGACCCATCGCACACCAGTAATGATCTCCCACAACATCCTCCATCATCACAGACCCATCACACCCCGATAATGATCTCCTACAACATCCTCCATCATCACAGAATCTTCGCACCCCCGTAATGATCACCTCCAACATCCTCCATCATCACAGACGCATCGCATCCCTGTAATGATCTCCTACAATATCCTCCATCATCACAGACCCATCGCACCCCGGTAATGATCTCCTACAACATCCTCCATCATCACAGACCCATCGCACCCCCGTATTGTTCTCCGACAACATCCTCCATCATCACAGACCCATCGCACCCCGGGAATGATCTCCTCCAACATCCTCCATCATCACAGACCCATCGCACCCCAGTAATGATCTCCTACAACATCCTCCATCATCACAGACACATCGCACTAAGGTAATGATCTCCTATGACATCCTCCGTCATCACAGACCCATCGCACCCCGGGAATGATCTCCTACAACATCCTCCATCATCACAGCCCCATCACACCCCGGTAATGATCTCCTACAACATCCTCCATCATCGCAGACACATCGCACCATGGTAATGATCTCCTACAACATCCTCCATCATCACAGACCCATCGCACCCCGGGAATGATCTCCTACAACATCCTCCATCATCACAGCCCCATCACACCCCGGTAATGATCTCCTACAACATCCTCCATCATCACAGACCCATCGCACCCTGGTAATGATCTCCTACAACATCCTCCATCATCGCAGACTCATCGCACCACGGTAATGATCTCCTACAACATCCTCCATCATCACAGACCCATCGCACCCAGTAATAGAGATAATGGGAACTGCAGATGCTGGAGAATTCCAAGATAATAAAATGAGAGGCTGGATGAACACAGCAGGCCAAGCAGCCCGAAACGTCAGCTTTTGTGCTCCTGAGATGCTGCTTGGCCTGCTGTGTTCATCCAGCCTCTCATTTTATTATCTTGGAGCACCCCAGTAATAGTCTCCCACAACATCCTCCATCATCACAGACCCATCACACCCCGGTAATGATCTCCTACAACATCCTCCATCACCACAAACTCATCGCACCCCGGGAAAGATCTCCTCCAACATCCTCCATCATCACAGACCGATCGCACCCCGGTAATGATCTCCTACAACATCCTCCATCATCACAGACCCATCGCACATCAATAATGATCTCCTACAACATCCATCAACATCACAGACCCATCGCACCCCCCGTAATGATCTCCTACAACATCCTCCATCATCACAGACTCATCGCACCCCAGTAATGATCTCCTACAATATCCTCCATCATCACAGACCCATCGCTCCCCTGTAATGATCTCCTCCAACATCCTCCATCATCACAGACTCATCGCACCCCGGGAATGATCTCCTACAACATCCTCCATCATCACAGACGCATCGAACCCCGGTAATGATCTCCTACAACATTCTCCATCATCACACACCCATCACACCCCGGTAATGATCTCCGACAACATCCTCCATCATCGCAGACCAATCGCACACCGGTAATGATCTCCTCCAACATCCTCCATCATCACAGACCCATCGCACCCCGGGAATGATCTCCGGCAACATCCTCCATCATCACAGACGCATCGCACCCCCATAATGATCTCCTACAACATCCTCCATCATCACAGACGCATCGCACCCCGGTAATGATCTCCTACAACATCCTCCATCATCACAGACCCATCACACCCCGGTAATGATCTCCTACAACATCCTCCATCATCACAGACCCATCGCACCCCGGTAATGATCTCCGGCAACATCCTCCATCATCACAGACGCATCGCACCCCCATAATGATCTCCTCCAACATCCTCCATCATCACAGACCCATCGCACCCCCGTAATGATCTCCGACAACATCCTCCATCATCACAGACCCATCACACCCCGATAATGATCTCCTACAACATTCTCCATTATCACAGACCCATCGCACCCCGGGAATGATCTCCTACAACATCCTCCATCATCACAGACTCATCGCACCCCGGTAACGATCTCCTACAACATCCTCCATCATCACAGACCCATGACACCCCGGTAATGATCTCCTACAACATCCTCCATCATCGCAGACCCATCGCACCCCCGTAATGATCTCCCACAACATCCTCCATCAACACAGACTCATGGCACCCCGGGAATGGTCTCCTACAACATCCTCCAGCATTACAGACCCAACACACTCCGGTAATGATCTCCTACAACATCTTCCATCATCACAGACCCATCACACCCTGGCAAAGTTCTCCTACAACAACCTCCATCATCACAGACCCATCACACCCCGGAAATGATCTCCTACAACATCCTCCATCATCACAGACCTATCACACCCCGGTAATGATCTCCAACAACATCCTCCATCATCGCAGACCCATCACACCCCAGTAATGATCTCCTACAACATCCTCCATCATCACAGACCCATCGCACCGCGGTTAATGATCTCCTACAACATCCTCCATCATCACAGACTCATCGCACCCCGGTAATGATCTCCTACAACATTCACCATCATCACAGACCCATCGCACCCCCGTAATGATCTCCTACAACATCCGCCATCATCACAGACTCATCGCACCCCGGTAACGATCTCCTACAACATCCTCCATCATCACAGACACATCGCACCGCGGTCATGATCTCCTACAACATCCTCCATCATCACACACCCATCACACACCGTTAATGATCTCCGACAACATCCTCCATCATCACAGACTCATCGCACCCCCGGGAATGGTCTCCTACAACATCCTCCATCATCACAGACCTATCACACAGCGTTAATGATCTCTTATAACATCCTCCATCATCACAGACCCATCACACCCGGGTCATGATATCCTACAACTTCCTCCATCATCACAGACCCATCACACCCCAGTAATGATCTCGTACAACATCCTCCATCATCACAGACTCATCGCACCCCGGTAATGATCTCCTATAACATCCTCCGTCATCACAGACTCATCGCACCCCCGTAATGATCTCCTACAGCATCCTCCAACATCACAGACCCATCGCACACCGGGAATGATCTCCTACAACATCCTCCATCATCACAGACCCATCACACCCCGGAAATGATCTCCTACAACATCCTCCATCATCACAGGCCAATCACCCCCCGGTAATGATCTCCAACAACCTGCTCAATCATCACAGACCCATCACACCCCGATAATGATCTCCTACAACATCCTCCATCATCACAGACCCATCGCACACTGGTAATGATCTCCTACAACATCCTCCATCATCACAGACCCATCACACCCCGGAAATGATCTCCTACAACATCCTCCATCATCACAGGCCAATCACCCCCCGGTAATGATCTCCAACAACCTGCTCCATCATCACAGACCCATCACACCCCGATAATGATCTCCTACAACATCCTCCATCATCACAGACCCATCGCACTCCGGTAATGATCTCCGACAACATCCTCCATCATCACAGACCCATCACACCCCGATAATGATCTCCTACAACATCCTCCATCATCACAGACTCATCGCACCCCGGTAACGATCTCCTACATCATCCACCATCATCACAGACCCATCGCACCGCCGTAATGATCTCCTACAACATCCTCCATCATCACAGACTCATTGCACCCCGGTAATGATCTCCTACAAAATCCTCCATCATCACAGACCCATGACACCCCGGTAATGATCTCCTACAACATCCTCCGTCATCGCAGACCCATCGCACACCCGTAATGATCTCCGACAACATCCTCCATCAACACAGACTCATGGCACCCCGGGAATGGTCTCCTACAACATCCTCCAGCATTACAGACCCATCACACCCCGGTAATGATCTCCTACAACATCCTCCATCATCACAGACCCATCACACCCCGGCAATGTTCTCCTACAACAACCTCCATCATCACAGACCCATCACACCCTGGTAATGATCTCCTACAACATCCACCATCATCACAGACCCATCACACCCTGGTAATGATCTCCTACAACATCCTCCATCATCACAGACCTATCACACCCCGGTAATGATCTCCTACAACATCCTCCATCATCACAGACCCATCGCACCGCCGTTAATGATCTCCGACAATATCCTCCATCATCACAGACTCATCGCACCCCCGTAATGATCTCCTACAACATCCTCAATCATCACAGACCCATCGCTTCCCCGTAATGAACTCCTACAACATCCTCCATCATCACAGACCCATCACACACCAATAATGATCTCCTACAACATCCTCCATCATCACAGACCCATCGCACACTGGTAATGATCTCCTACAACATCCTCCATCATCACAGACCCATCACACACCAATAATGATCTCCTACAACATCCTCCATCATCACAGACACATCGCACACTGGTAATGATCTCCTACAACATCCTCCATCATCACAGACCTATCACACCCCGGTAATGATCTCCTACAACATCCTCCATCATCACAGACCCATCGCACCGCCGTTAATGATCTCCTACAATATCCTCCATCATCACAGACTCATCGCACCCCCGTAATGATCTCCTACAACATCCTCAATCATCACAGACCCATCGCTTCCCCGTAATGAACTCCTACAACATCCTCCATCATCACAGACCCATCACACACCAATAATGATCTCCTACAACATCCTCCGTCATCACAGACCCATCGCACCCCCGTAATGTTCGCCGACAACATCCTCCATCATCACAGACCCATCGCACCCCGGGAATGATCTCCTTCAACATCCTCCATCATCACAGACCCATCGCACACCAGTAATGATCTCCCACAACATCCTCCATCATCACAGACCCATCACACCCCGATAATGATCTCCTACAACATCCTCCATCATCACAGAATCTTCGCACCCCCGTAATGATCACCTCCAACATCCTCCATCATCACAGACGCATCGCATCCCTGTAATGATCTCCTACAATATCCTCCATCATCACAGACCCATCGCACCCCGGTAATGATCTCCTACAACATCCTCCATCATCACAGACCCATCGCACCCCCGTATTGTTCTCCGACAACATCCTCCATCATCACAGACCCATCGCACCCCGGGAATGATCTCCTCCAACATCCTCCATCATCACAGACCCATCGCGCCCCAGTAATGATCTCCTACAACATCCTCCATCATCACAGACACATCGCACTAAGGTAATGATCTCCTATGACATCCTCCGTCATCACAGACCCATCGCACCCCGGGAATGATCTCCTACAACATCCTCCATCATCACAGCCCCATCACACCCCGGTAATGATCTCCTACAACATCCTCCATCATCGCAGACACATCGCACCATGGTAATGATTTCCTACAACATCCTCCATCATCACAGACCCATCGCACCCCGGGAATGATCTCCTACAACATCCTCCATCATAACAGCCCCATCACACCCCGGTAATGATCTCCTACAACATCCTCCATCATCACAGACCCATCGCACCCTGGTAATGATCTCCTACAACATCCTCCATCATCGCAGACTCATCGCACCACGGTAATGATCTCCTACAACATCCTCCATCATCACAGACCCATCGCACCCAGTAATAGAGATAATGGGAACTGCAGATGCTGGAGAATTCCAAGATAATAAAATGAGAGGCTGGATGAACACAGCAGGCCAAGCAGCCCGAAACGTCAGCTTTTGTGCTCCTGAGATGCTGCTTGGCCTGCTGTGTTCATCCAGCCTCTCATTTTATTATCTTGGAGCACCCCAGTAATAGTCTCCCACAACATCCTCCATCATCACAGACCCATCACACCCCGGTAATGATCTCCTACAACATCCTCCATCACCACAGACTCATCGCACCCCGGGAATGATCTCCTCCAACATCCTCCATCATCACAGACCGATCGCACCCCGGTAATGATCTCCTACAACATCCTCCATCATCACAGACCCATCGCACATCAATAATGATCTCCTACAACATCCATCAACATCACAGACCCATCGCACCCCCCGTAATGATCTCCTACAACATCCTCCATCATCACAGACTCATCGCACCCCCCGTAATGATCTCCTCCAACATCCTCCATCATCACAGACTCATCGCACCCCGGGAATGATCTCCTACAACATCCTCCATCATCACAGACGCATCGACCCCCGGTAATGATCTCCTACAACATTCTCCATCATCACACACCCATCACACCCCGGTAATGATCTCCGACAACATCCTCCATCATCGCAGACCAATCGCACACCGGTAATGATCTCCTCCAACATCCTCCATCATCACAGACCCATCGCACCACGGGAATGATCTCCGGCAACATCCTCCATCATCACAGACGCATCGCACCCCCATAATGATCTCCTACAACATCCTCCATCATCACAGACGCATCGCACCCCGGTAATGATCTCCTACAACATCCTCCATCATCACAGACCCATCACACCCCGGTAATGATCTCCTACAACATCCTCCATCATCACAGACCCATCACACCCCGGTAATGATCTCCTACAACATCCTCCATCATCACAGACCCATCGCACCACGGGAATGATCTCCGGCAACATCCTCCATCATCACAGACGCATCGCACCCCCATAATGATCTCCTCCAACATCCTCCATCATCACAGACCCATCGCACCCCCGTAATGATCTCCGACAACATCCTCCATCATCACAGACCCATCACAACCCGATAATGATCTCCTACAACATTCTCCATTGTCACAGACCCATCGCACCCCGGGAATGATCTCCTACAACATCCTCCATCATCACAGACTCATCGCACCCCGGTAACGATCTCCTACAACATCCTCCATCATCACAGACCCATGACACCCCGGTAATGATCTCCTACAACATCCTCCATCATCGCAGACCCATCGCACCCCCGTAATGATCTCCTACAACATCCTCCATCAACACAGACTCATGGCACCCCGGGAATGGTCTCCTACAACATCCTCCATCATCACAGACCCATCGCACACTGGTAATGATCTCCTACAACATCCTCCATCATCACAGACCCATCACACACCAATAATGATCTCCTACAACATCCTCCATCATCACAGACCCATCGCACACTGGTAATGATCTCCTACAACATCCTCCATCATCACAGACCTATCACACCCCGGTAATGATCTCCTACAACATCCTCCATCATCACAGACCCATCGCACCGCCGTTAATGATCTCCTACAATATCCTCCATCATCACAGACTCATCGCACCCCCGTAATGATCTCCTACAACATCCTCAATCATCACAGAACCATCGCTTCCCCGTAATGAACTCCTACAACATCCTCCATCATCACAGACCCATCACACACCAATAATGATCTCCTACGACATCCTCCACCATCACAGACCCAACACACCCTGGTAATGATCTCCTACAACATCCTCCATCATCACAGACCTATCACACCCCGGCAATGATCACCTACAACATCCTCCATCATCACAGACGCATTGCACCCCCGTAATGATCTCCTACAACATCCTCAATCATCACAGACCCATCGCTTCCCCGTAATGAACTCCTACAACATCCTCCATCATCACAGACCCATCACACACCAATAATGATCTCCTACAACATCCTCCATCATCACAGACCCATCGCACACTGGCAATGATCTCCTACAACATCCTCCATCATCACAGACTCATCTTACACCAAAAATGATCTCCGACAACATCCTCCATATTCACAGACCCATCACACCCCGATAATGATCTCCTACAACATTCTCCATTATCACAGACCCATCGCACCCTGGTAATGATCTCCTACAACATCCTCCATCATCACAGACTCATCGCACCCCGGGAATGATCTCCTACAACATCCTCCATCATCACAGACTCATCGCACCGCGGTCATGATCTGCTACAACATCCTCCATCATCACAGACCCATGACACCCCGGTAATGTTCTCCTACAACATCCTCCGTCATCGCAGACACATCGCACCCCCGTAATGATCTCCTACAACATCCTCCATCAACACAGACTCATGGAACCCCGGGAAAGGTCTCCTACAACATCCTCCAGCATTACAGACCCAACACACTCCGGTAATGATCTCCTACAACATCCTCCATCATCACAGACCCATCACACCCTGGCAATGTTCGCCTACAACAACCTCCATCATCACAGACCCATCACACCCCGGTAATGATCTCCTACAACATCCTCCATCATCACAGACCCATCACACCCTGGAAATAATCTCCTACAACATCCTCCATCATCCCAGACCTATCACACCCCGGTAATGATCTCCTACAACATCCTCCATCATCGCAGACCCATCACACCCCAGTAATGATCTCCTACAACATCCTCCATCATCACAGACCCATCACACCCCGGTAATGATCTCCTACAACAGCCTCCAACATCACAGACCCATCACACCCTGGAAATGATCTCCTACAACATCCTCCATCATCACAGACCTATCACACCCCGGTAATGATCTCCTACAACATCCTCCATCATCGCAGACCCATCACACCCCAGTAATGATCTCCTACAACATCCTCCATCATCACAGACCCATCGCACCGCGGTTAATGATCTCCTACAACATCCTCCATCATCACAGACTCATCTCACCCCCTTAATGTTCTCCTCCAACATCCTCCAGCATTTCAGACCCATCACACCCCGGTAATGATCTCCTACAACATCCTCCATCATCACAGACCCATGACACCCCGATAATGATCTCCTACAACATCCTCCGTCATCGCAGACCCATCGCACCCCCGTAATGATCTCCTACAACATCCTCCATCAACACAGACTCATGGCACCCCGGGAATGGTCTCCTACAACATCCTCCAGCATTACAGACCCATCACACCCCGGTAATGATCTCCTACAACATCGTCCATCATCACAGACCCATCACACCACGGCAATGTTCTCCAACAACAACCTCCATCATCACAGACCCATCACACCCTGGTAATGATCTCCTACAACATCCTCCATCATCACAGACCCATCACACCCTGGTAATGATCTCCTACAACATCCTCCATCATCACAGACCTATCACACCCTGGTAATGATCTCCTACAACATCCGCCATCATCACAGACCCATCGCACCCCCATAATGATCTCCTACAACATCCTCCATCATCACAGACCCAGCACACCCCGGAAATCATCTCCTACAACATTCTCCATCATCACAGACGCTTCGCACCCCGGGAATGATCTCCTACAACATCCTCCATCATCGCAGACCCATCGCACGCCGGGAATGATCTCCTACAACATCCTCCATCATCACAGACCCATCGCACCCCAGGAATGATCTCCTACAACATCCTCCATCATCACAGACCTATCACACCCCGGCAATGATCACCTACAACATCCTCCATCATCACAGACGCATTGCACCCCCGTAATGATCTCCTACAACATCCTCAATCATCACAGACCCATCGCTTCCCCGTAATGAACTCCTACAACATCCTCCATCATCACAGACCCATCACACACCAATAATGATCTCCTACAACATCCTCCATCATCACAGACCCATCGCACACTGGCAATGATCTCCTACAACATCCTCCATCATCACAGACTCATCTTACACCAAAAATGATCTCCGACAACATCCTCCATATTCACAGACCCATCACACCCCGATAATGATCTCCTACAACATTCTCCATTATCACAGACCCATCGCACCCTGGTAATGATCTCCTACAACATCCTCCATCATCACAGACTCATCGCACCCCGGGAATGATCTCCTACAACATCCTCCATCATCACAGACTCATCGCACCGCGGTCATGATCTGCTACAACATCCTCCATCATCACAGACCCATGACACCCCGGTAATGTTCTCCTACAACATCCTCCGTCATCGCAGACCCATCGCACCCCCGTAATGATCTCCTACAACATCCTCCATCAACACAGACTCATGGAACCCCGGAAAAGGTCTCCTACAACATCCTCCAGCATTACAGACCCAACACACTCCGGTAATGATCTCCTACAACATCCTCCATCATCACAGACCCATCACACCCTGGCAATGTTCGCCTACAACAACCTCCATCATCACAGACCCATCACACCCCGGTAATGATCTCCTACAACATCCTCCATCATCACAGACCCATCACACCCTGGAAATGATCTCCTACAACATCCTCCATCATCCCAGACCTATCACACCCCGGTAATGATCTCCTACAACATCCTCCATCATCGCAGACCCATCACACCCCAGTAATGATCTCCTACAACATCCTCCATCATCACAGACCCATCACACCCCGGTAATGATCTCCTACAACAGCCTCCAACATCACAGACCCATCACACCCTGGAAATGATCTCCTACAACATCCTCCATCATCACAGACCTATCACACCCCGGTAATGATCTCCTACAACATCCTCCATCATCGCAGACCCATCACACCCCAGTAATGATCTCCTACAACATCCTCCATCATCACAGACCCATCGCACCGCGGTTAATGATCTCCTACAACATCCTCCATCATCACAGACTCATCTCACCCCCTTAATGTTCTCCTCCAACATCCTCCAGCATTTCAGACCCATCACACCCCGGTAATGATCTCCAACAACATCCTCCATCATTACAGATGCTTCGCACCCCGGGGATGATCTCCTACAACATCGTCCATCATCACAGACTCATCGCACCCCGTAATGATCTCCTACAACACCCTCCATCATCACTGACACATCACACACCGTTAATGATCTCCGATAACATCCTCCATCATCACAGACTCATCGCACCCCCGGGAATGGGCTCCTAAAACATCCTCCATCATCACAAACCCATCACACACCGTTAATGATCTCTTATAACATCCTCCAACATCACAGACCCATCACACCCGGGTAATGATCTCCTACAACTTCCTCCATCATCACAGACCCATCACACCCCGTTAATGATCTCTGACAACATCCTCCATCATCACAGACCCATCGCACCGCGGGAACGATATCCTACAACATCCTCCGTCATCACAGACCCATCGCACCCCGGTAATGATCTCCTGTAACATCCTCCGTCATCACAGACTCATCGCACCCCCGTAATGATCTCCTACAACATCCGCCATCATCACAGACGCATTGCACCCCGGGAATGATCTCCTACAACATCCTTCAACATCACAGACCCATCACACCCCGGTAATGATCTCCTACAACACCCTCCATCATCACAAACTCATCGCACTGCGCTAATGATCTCCTACAACATCCTCCATCATCACAGACCCATCACACCCCGGGAATGATCTCCTACAACATCCTCCACCATCACAGACTCATCGCACCCCGGTAACGATCTCCTACAACATCCTCCATCATCACAGACGCATCACACCCCGGTAATGATCTCCTACAACATCCTCCATCATCACAGACTCATCGCACCCCGTTAATGATCTCTTACAACACTCTCCATCATCACAGACCCATCACACCCCGTTAATAATCTCTGACAACATCCTCCATCATCACAGACCCATCGCACCGCGGGAACGATCTCCTACAACATCCTCCGTCATCACAGACCCATCGCACCCCGGTAATGATCTCCTGTAACATCCTCCGTCATCACAGACTCATGGCACCCCGGGAATGGTCTCCTACAACATCCTCCAGCATTACAGACCCAACACACTCCGGTAATGATCTCCTACAACATCCTCCATCATCACAGACCCATCACACCCCGGCAATGTTCTCCTACAACAACCTCCATCATCACAGACCCATCACACCCGGGTAATGAACTCCTACAACATCCTCCATCATCACAGACCCATCACACCCTGGAAATGATCTCCTACAACATCCTCCATCATCACAGACCTATCACACCCCGGTAATGATCTCCTACAACATCCTCCATCATCGCAGACCCATCACATCCCCGTAATGATCTCCTACAACATCCACCATCATCACAGACCCATCGCACCCCCGTAATGATCTCCTACAACATCCTCCATCATCACAGACTCATCGCACCCCGGTAACGATCTCCTACAACATCCTCCATCATCACAGACACATCGCACCGCGGTCATGATCTCCTACAACATCCTCCATCATCACAGACCCATGACACCCCGATAATGATCTCCTACAACATCCTCCGTCATCGCAGACCCATCGCACCCCCGTAATGATCTCCTACAACATCCTCCATCAACACAGACTCATGGCACCCCGGGAATGGTCTCCTACAACATCCTCCAGCATTACAGACCCATCACACCCCGGTAATGATCTCCTACAACATCGTCCATCATCACAGACCCATCACACCACGGCAATGTTCTCCTACAACAACCTCCATCATCACAGACCCATCACACCCTGGTAATGATCTCCTACAACATCCTCCATCATCACAGACCCATCACACCCTGGTAATGATCTCCTACAACATCCTCCATCATCACAGACCTATCACACCCTGGTAATGATCTCCTACAACATCCGCCATCATCACAGACCCATCGCACCCCCATAATGATCTCCTACAACATCCTCCATCATCACAGACCCAGCACACCCCGGAAATCATCTCCTACAACATTCTCCATCATCACAGACGCTTCGCACCCCGGGAATGATCTCCTACAACATCCTCCATCATCGCAGACCCATCGCACGCCGGGAATGATCTCCTACAACATCCTCCATCATCACAGACCCATCGCACCCCAGGAATGATCTCCTACAACATCCTCCAACATCACAGACTCAAAACACCCCGGTAATGATCTCCTACAACATCCTCCATCATGACAAACTCATCGCACCGCGTTAAAGATCTCCTACCACATCCTCCATCATCACAGACCCATCGCACCCCGATAATGATCTCCTACAACATCCTCCATCATCACAGACCCATCGCACACTGGTAATGATCTCCTACAACATCCTCCATCATCACAGACCTATCACACCCTGGTAATGATCTCCAACAACATCCTCCATCATCGCAGACCCATCACACCCCAGTAATGATCTCCTACAACATCCTCCATCATCACAGACCCATCACACCCCGGTAATGATCTCCTACAACATCCTCCATCATCACAGACCCATCGCACCCCCATAATGATCTCCTACAACTTCCTCCATCATCACAGACCCATCGCTTCCCCGTAATGAACTCCTACAACATCCTCCATCATCACAGACCCATCACACCCCGGTAATCATCTCCTACAACATTCTCCATCATCACAGACTCATCGCACCCCGGGAATGATCTCCTACAACATCCTCCATCATCACAGACCCATCGCACAGCAGGAATGATCTCCTACAACATCCTCCAACATCACAGACCCATCACAGCCCGGTAATGATCTCCTACAACATCCTCCATCATCACAGACCCATCACACCCCGGTAATGATCTCCCACAACATCCTCCATCATCACAGACTCATCGCACACCAGTAATGATCTCCTACAACATCCTCCATCATCACAGACCCATCGCACCGCAGGAATGATCTCCTACAACATCCTCCAACATCACAGACCCATCACACCCCGGTAATGATCTCCTACAACATCCTCCATCATCACAGACCCATCACACCCCGGTAATCATCTCCTACAACATTCTCCATCATCACAGACACATCGCACCCCGGGAATGATCTCCTACAACATTCTCCATCATCACAGACTCATCGCACCCCGGGAATGATCTCCTACAACATTCTCCATCATCACAGACCCATCATACCCCGATAATGATCTCCGACAACATCCTCCATCATCACAGACCCAACGCACCGTGGTAATGATCGCCCACAACATCCTCAATCATCACAGACCCATCGCACCCCCGTAATGATCTCCGACAACATCCTCCATCATCAGAGACCCATCACACCCCGGTAATGATCTCCTACAACATCCTCCATCATCACAGACCCATTGCACCGCGGTTAATGATCTTCCACAACATCCTCCATTATCACAGATTCATCGCACCCCCGTAATGATCACCTACAACATCTTCCATCATCACAGACTCATTGCACCCCCGTCATGATCTCCTACAACATCCTCCATCATCACAGACCCATCGCTCCCCCGTAATGATCTTCTACAACATCCTCCATCATCACAGACCCATTGCACCCCCATAATGTTCTCCTACAACATCTTCCATCATCATAGACCCATCACACCCTGGTAATGATCTCCTACAACATCCTCCAACATCACAGACGCTTCGCACCCCGGGAATGATCTCCTACAACATCATCCATCATCACAGACTCATCGCACCCCCGTAATGATCTCCTACAACATCGTCCATCATCACAGACCCATCGCACACCGTTAATGATCTCCGACAACATCCTCCATCATCACAGACTCATCGCACCCCCGGGAATGGTCTCCTACAACATCCTCCATCATCATAGGCCCATCACACACCGTTAATGATCTCTTACAACATCCTCCATCATCACAGACCCATCACACCCGGGTAATGATCTCCTACAACATTCTCCATCATCACAGACGCATCACACCCCGTTAATGATCTCTGACAACATCCTCCATCATCACAGACGCATCGCACCGCGGGAACGATCTCCTACAACATCCTCCATCAACACACACCCATCACACCCCGATAATGATCTCCCACAACATCCTCCATCATCACAGACACATCGCACCCCAGTAATGATCTCCTACAACATCCTCCATCATCGCAGACCCATTACACCCCGGTAATGATCTCCTACAACATCCTCCATCATCACAGACCCATTGCACCGCGGTTAATGATCTTCTACAACATCCTCCAACATCACAGATTCATCGCACCCCCGTAATGATCACCTACAACATCTTCCATCATCACAGACGCATCGCACCCCCGTCATGATCTCCGACAACATCCTCCATCATCACAGACCCATCGCTCCCCCGTAATGATCTTCTACAACATCCTCCATCATCACAGACCCATCGCACCCCCATAATGTTCTCCTACAACATCCTCCATCATCACAGACCCATCACACCCCGGTAATGATCTCCTACAACATTCTCCATCATCACAGACCCATCACACCCAGGTAATGATCTCCTACAACATCCTCCATCATCACAGACGCTTCGCACCCCGGGAATGATCTCCTACAACATCCGCCATCATCACAGACCCATCGCACCCCGGGAATGATCTCCTACAAATCCTCCATCATCACAGACGTATTGCAACCCGGGAATGATCTCCTACAAATCCTCCATCATCACAGACGCATTGCAACCCGGGAATGATCTCCTACAACATCCTCCAACATCACAGACCCATCACACCGCGGTAATGATCTCCTACAACACCCTCCATCATCACAAACTCATCGCACCGCTTTAATGATCTCCTACAACATCCTCCATCATCACAGACCCATTGCACCCCAGTAATGATCTCCTCCAACATCCACCATCATCACAGACCCATCGCACCCCCGTAATGATCTCCTACAACATCCTCCATCAACACAGACTCATGGCACCCCGGGAATTGTCTCCTGCAACATCCTCCAGCATTACAGGCCCATCACACCCCGGTAATGATCTCCTACAACATCCTCCATCATCACAGACCCATCACACCCCGGTAATGATCTCCTACAACATCCTCCATCATCACAGACCCATCACCCGCCCGGTAATGATCTCCTACAATGTCCTCCATCATCACAGACCCATCATACCCCGATAATGATCTCCGACAACATCCTCCATCATCACAGACCCATCGCACCCCCGTAATGATCTCCTACAACATCCTCCATCATCACAGACCCATCGCACCCCGGTAATGATCTCCGACAACATCCTCCATCATCACAGACCCATCGCTCCCCCGTAATGATCTTCTACAACATCCTCCATCATCACAGACCAATCGCACCCCCGTAATGATCTCCGACAACATCCTCCATCATCACAGACCCATCACACCCCGGTAATGATCTCCTACAACATCCTCCATCATCACAGACCCATCGCACCCCAGTAATGATCTCCTACAACATCCTCCATCATCACAGACCCATCACACCCCGGTAATGATCTCCTACAACATCCTCCATCATCACAGACCCATCGCACCCCAGTAATGATCTCCTACAACATCCTCCATCATCACACACCCATCACACCCCGGTAATGATCTCCTACAATATCCTCCATCATCACAGACTCACCGCACCCCGGTAATGATCTCCTACAGCATCCTCCAAAATCACAGACCCATCGCACCCCGGGAATGATCTCCTACAAATCCTCCATCATCACAGACGCATTGCATCCCGGGAATGATCTCCTACAACATCCTCCAACATCACAGACCCATCACACCCCGGTAATGATCTCCTACAACACCCTCCATCATCACAAACTCATCGCACCCCGGTAATGATCTCCTACAAATCCTCCATCATCACAGACGCATTGCATCCCGGTAATGATCTCCTACAACATCCTCCATCATCACAGACCCATTGCACCCCAGTAATGATCTCCTACAACATCCTCCATCATCACAGACTCACCGCACCCCGGTAACGATCTCCTGCAACATCCTCCATCATCACAGACATATCGCACCGCGGTCATGATCTCCTACAACATCCTTCTTCATCACAGACCCATCACACCCCTTTAATGATCTCCTACAACATTCTCCGTCTTCGCAGACCCATCGCACCCCCGTAATGATCTCCTACAACATCCTCCATCAACACAGACTCATGGCACCCCGGGAATTGTCTCCTGCAACATCCTCCAGCATTACAGGCCCATCACACCCCGGTAATGATCTCCTACAACATCCTCCATCATCACAGACCCATCGCACCCCCGTAATGATCTCCTACAACATCCTCCATCATTACAGACCCATCGCTTCCCCGTAATGAACTCCTACAACATCCTCCATCATCACAGACCCATCGCACCCCCATAATGATCTCCTACAACATCCTCCATCATCACAGACCCATCACACCCCGGTAATCATCTCCCACAACATTCTCCATCATCACAGATGCTTCGCACCCTGGGAATGATCTCCTACAACATCCTCCATCATCGCCGACCCATCACACCCCGGTAATGATCTCCTACAACATCCTCCAACATCACAGACCCATCACACCCCGGTAATGATCTCCTACAACATCCTCCATCATGACAAACTCATCGCACCGCGTTAATGATCTCCGACAACAGCCTCCATCATCACAGACCCTTCGCACCCCGTTAATGATGTCCTGCAACATCCTCCATCATCACAGACCCATCGCACCCCGGGAATGATCTCCTACAACATCCTCCATCATCACAGACCCATCACACCCCGGTAATGATCTCCTACAACATCCTCCATCATCACAGGCCCATCACCCCCCGGTTATGATCTCCTACAATGTCCTCCATCATCACAGACCCATCACACCCCGATAATGATCTCCTACAACATCCTCCATCATTACAGACCCATCGCACCCTGGTAATGATCTCCTACAACATCCTCCATCATCACAGACCCATCATACCCCGGTAATGATCTCCTACAACATCCTCCATCATCACAGACCCATCACACCCCGGTAATGATCTCCTACAACATCCTCCATCATCACAGGCCCATCACCCCCCGGTTATGATCTCCTACAATGTCCTCCATCATCACAGACCCATCACACCCCGATAATGATCTCCTACAACATCCTCCATCATCACAGACCCATCGCACCCCGGGAATGATCTCCTACAACATCCTCCATCATCACAGACCCATCACACCCCGGTAATGATCTCCTACAACATCCTCCATCATCACAGGCCCATCACCCCCCGGTTATGATCTCCTACAATGTCCTCCATCATCACAGACCCATCACACCCCGATAATGATCTCCTACAACATCCTCCATCATCACAGACCCATCGCACCCCGGGGATGATCTCCTACAACATCGTCCATCATCACAGACTCATCGCACCCCGTAATGATCTCCTACAACACCCTCCATCATCACTGACACATCACACACCGTTAATGATCTCCGATAACATCCTCCATCATCACAGACTCATCGCACCCCCGGGAATGGGCTCCTAAAACATCCTCCATCATCACAAACCCATCACACACCGTTAATGATCTCTTATAACATCCTCCAACATCACAGACCCATCACACCCGGGTAATGATCTCCTACAACTTCCTCCATCATCACAGACCCATCACACCCCGTTAATGATCTCTGACAACATCCTCCATCATCACAGACCCATCGCACCGCGGGAACGATATCCTACAACATCCTCCGTCATCACAGACCCATCGCACCCCGGTAATGATCTCCTGTAACATCCTCCGTCATCACAGACTCATCGCACCCCCGTAATGATCTCCTACAACATCCGCCATCATCACAGACGCATTGCACCCCGGGAATGATCTCCTACAACATCCTTCAACATCACAGACCCATCACACCCCGGTAATGATCTCCTACAACACCCTCCATCATCACAAACTCATCGCACTGCGCTAATGATCTCCTACAACATCCTCCATCATCACAGACCCATCACACCCCGGGAATGATCTCCTACAACATCCTCCACCATCACAGACTCATCGCACCCCGGTAACGATCTCCTACAACATCCTCCATCATCACAGACGCATCACACCCCGGTAATGATCTCCTACAACATCCTCCATCATCACAGACTCATCGCACCCCGTTAATGATCTCTTACAACACTCTCCATCATCACAGACCCATCACACCCCGTTAATAATCTCTGACAACATCCTCCATCATCACAGACCCATCGCACCGCGGGAACGATCTCCTACAACATCCTCCGTCATCACAGACCCATCGCACCCCGGTAATGATCTCCTGTAACATCCTCCGTCATCACAGACTCATGGCACCCCGGGAATGGTCTCCTACAACATCCTCCAGCATTACAGACCCAACACACTCCGGTAATGATCTCCTACAACATCCTCCATCATCACAGACCCATCACACCCCGGCAATGTTCTCCTACAACAACCTCCATCATCACAGACCCATCACACCCGGGTAATGAACTCCTACAACATCCTCCATCATCACAGACCCATCACACCCTGGAAATGATCTCCTACAACATCCTCCATCATCACAGACCTATCACACCCCGGTAATGATCTCCTACAACATCCTCCATCATCGCAGACCCATCACACCCCCGTAATGATCTCCTACAACATCCACCATCATCACAGACCCATCGCACCCCCGTAATGATCTCCTACAACATCCTCCATCATCACAGACTCATCGCACCCCGGTAACGATCTCCTACAACATCCTCCATCATCACAGACACATCGCACCGCGGTCATGATCTCCTACAACATCCTCCATCATCACAGACCCATGACACCCCGATAATGATCTCCTACAACATCCTCCGTCATCGCAGACCCATCGCACCCCCGTAATGATCTCCTACAACATCCTCCATCAACACAGACTCATGGCACCCCGGGAATGGTCTCCTACAACATCCTCCAGCATTACAGACCCATCACACCCCGGTAATGATCTCCTACAACATCGTCCATCATCACAGACCCATCACACCACGGCAATGTTCTCCTACAACAACCTCCATCATCACAGACCCATCACACCCTGGTAATGATCTCCTACAACATCCTCCATCATCACAGACCCATCACACCCTGGTAATGATCTCCTACAACATCCTCCATCATCACAGACCTATCACACCCTGGTAATGATCTCCTACAACATCCGCCATCATCACAGACCCATCGCACCCCCATAATGATCTCCTACAACATCCTCCATCATCACAGACCCAGCACACCCCGGAAATCATCTCCTACAACATTCTCCATCATCACAGACGCTTCGCACCCCGGGAATGATCTCCTACAACATCCTCCATCATCGCAGACCCATCGCACGCCGGGAATGATCTCCTACAACATCCTCCATCATCACAGACCCATCGCACCCCAGGAATGATCTCCTACAACATCCTCCAACATCACAGACTCAAAACACCCCGGTAATGATCTCCTACAACATCCTCCATCATGACAAACTCATCGCACCGCGTTAAAGATCTCCTACCACATCCTCCATCATCACAGACCCATCGCACCCCGATAATGATCTCCTACAACATCCTCCATCATCACAGACCCATCGCACACTGGTAATGATCTCCTACAACATCCTCCATCATCACAGACCTATCACACCCTGGTAATGATCTCCAACAACATCCTCCATCATCGCAGACCCATCACACCCCAGTAATGATCTCCTACAACATCCTCCATCATCACAGACCCATCACACCCCGGTAATGATCTCCTACAACATCCTCCATCATCACAGACCCATCGCACCCCCATAATGATCTCCTACAACTTCCTCCATCATCACAGACCCATCGCTTCCCCGTAATGAACTCCTACAACATCCTCCATCATCACAGACCTATCACACCCTGGTAATGATCTCCAACAACATCCTCCATCATCGCAGACCCATCACACCCCAGTAATGATCTCCTACAACATCCTCCATCATCACAGACCCATCACACCCCGGTAATGATCTCCTACAACATCCTCCATCATCACAGACCCATCGCACCCCCATAATGATCTCCTACAACTTCCTCCATCATCACAGACCCATCGCTTCCCCGTAATGAACTCCTACAACATCCTCCATCATCACAGACCCATCACACCCCGGTAATCATCTCCTACAACATTCTCCATCATCACAGACTCATCGCACCCCGGGAATGATCTCCTACAACATCCTCCATCATCACAGACCCATCGCACCGCAGGAATGATCTCCTACAACATCCTCCAACATCACAGACCCATCACAGCCCGGTAATGATCTCCTACAACATCCTCCATCATCACAGACCCATCACACCCCGGTAATGATCTCCCACAACATCCTCCATCATCACAGACTCATCGCACACCAGTAATGATCTCCTACAACATCCTCCATCATCACAGACCCATCGCACCGCAGGAATGATCTCCTACAACATCCTCCAACATCACAGACCCATCACACCCCGGTAATGATCTCCTACAACATCCTCCATCATCACAGACCCATCACACCCCGGTAATCATCTCCTACAACATTCTCCATCATCACAGACTCATCGCACCCCGGGAATGATCTCCTACAACATTCTCCATCATCACAGACTCATCGCACCCCGGGAATGATCTCCTACAACATTCTCCATCATCACAGACCCATCATACCCCGATAATGATCTCCGACAACATCCTCCATCATCACAGACCCAACGCACCGTGGTAATGATCGCCCACAACATCCTCAATCATCACAGACCCATCGCACCCCCGTAATGATCTCCGACAACATCCTCCATCATCAGAGACCCATCACACCCCGGTAATGATCTCCTACAACATCCTCCATCATCACAGACCCATTGCACCGCGGTTAATGATCTTCCACAACATCCTCCATTATCACAGATTCATCGCACCCCCGTAATGATCACCTACAACATCTTCCATCATCACAGACTCATTGCACCCCCGTCATGATCTCCTACAACATCCTCCATCATCACAGACCCATCGCTCCCCCGTAATGATCTTCTACAACATCCTCCATCATCACAGACCCATTGCACCCCCATAATGTTCTCCTACAACATCTTCCATCATCATAGACCCATCACACCCTGGTAATGATCTCCTACAACATCCTCCAACATCACAGACGCTTCGCACCCCGGGAATGATCTCCTACAACATCATCCATCATCACAGACTCATCGCACCCCCGTAATGATCTCCTACAACATCGTCCATCATCACAGACCCATCGCACACCGTTAATGATCTCCGACAACATCCTCCATCATCACAGACTCATCGCACCCCCGGGAATGGTCTCCTACAACATCCTCCATCATCATAGGCCCATCACACACCGTTAATGATCTCTTACAACATCCTCCATCATCACAGACCCATCACACCCGGGTAATGATCTCCTACAACATTCTCCATCATCACAGACGCATCACACCCCGTTAATGATCTCTGACAACATCCTCCATCATCACAGACGCATCGCACCGCGGGAACGATCTCCTACAACATCCTCCATCATCACACACCCATCACACCCCGATAATGATCTCCCACAACATCCTCCATCATCACAGACACATCGCACCCCAGTAATGATCTCCTACAACATCCTCCATCATCGCAGACCCATTACACCCCGGTAATGATCTCCTACAACATCCTCCATCATCACAGACCCATTGCACCGCGGTTAATGATCTTCTACAACATCCTCCAACATCACAGATTCATCGCACCCCCGTAATGATCACCTACAACATCTTCCATCATCACAGACGCATCGCACCCCCGTCATGATCTCCGACAACATCCTCCATCATCACAGACCCATCGCTCCCCCGTAATGATCTTCTACAACATCCTCCATCATCACAGACCCATCGCACCCCCATAATGTTCTCCTACAACATCCTCCATCATCACAGACCCATCACACCCCGGTAATGATCTCCTACAACATTCTCCATCATCACAGACCCATCACACCCAGGTAATGATCTCCTACAACATCCTCCATCATCACAGACGCTTCGCACCCCGGGAATGATCTCCTACAACATCCGCCATCATCACAGACCCATCGCACCCCGGGAATGATCTCCTACAAATCCTCCATCATCACAGACGTATTGCTACCCGGGAATGATCTCCTACAAATCCTCCATCATCACAGACGCATTGCAACCCGGGAATGATCTCCTACAACATCCTCCAACATCACAGACCCATCACACCGCGGTAATGATCTCCTACAACACCCTCCATCATCACAAACTCATCGCACCGCTTTAATGATCTCCTACAACATCCTCCATCATCACAGACCCATTGCACCCCAGTAATGATCTCCTCCAACATCCACCATCATCACAGACCCATCGCACCCCCGTAATGATCTCCTACAACATCCTCCATCAACACAGACTCATGGCACCCCGGGAATTGTCTCCTGCAACATCCTCCAGCATTACAGGCCCATCACACCCCGGTAATGATCTCCTACAACATCCTCCATCATCACAGACCCATCACACCCCGGTAATGATCTCCTACAACATCCTCCATCATCACAGACCCATCACCCGCCCGGTAATGATCTCCTACAATGTCCTCCATCATCACAGACCCATCATACCCCGATAATGATCTCCGACAACATCCTCCATCATCACAGACCCATCGCACCCCCGTAATGATCTCCTACAACATCCTCCATCATCACAGACCCATCGCACCCCGGTAATGATCTCCGACAACATCCTCCATCATCACAGACCCATCGCTCCCCCGTAATGATCTTCTACAACATCCTCCATCATCACAGACCAATCGCACCCCCGTAATGATCTCCGACAACATCCTCCATCATCACAGACCCATCACACCCCGGTAATGATCTCCTACAACATCCTCCATCATCACAGACCCATCGCACCCCAGTAATGATCTCCTACAACATCCTCCATCATCACAGACCCATCACACCCCGGTAATGATCTCCTACAACATCCTCCATCATCACAGACCCATCGCACCCCAGTAATGATCTCCTACAACATCCTCCATCATCACACACCCATCACACCCCGGTAATGATCTCCTACAATATCCTCCATCATCACAGACTCACCGCACCCCGGTAATGATCTCCTACAGCATCCTCCAAAATCACAGACCCATCGCACCCCGGGAATGATCTCCTACAAATCCTCCATCATCACAGACGCATTGCATCCCGGGAATGATCTCCTACAACATCCTCCAACATCACAGACCCATCACACCCCGGTAATGATCTCCTACAACACCCTCCATCATCACAAACTCATCGCACCCCGGTAATGATCTCCTACAAATCCTCCATCATCACAGACGCATTGCATCCCGGTAATGATCTCCTACAACATCCTCCATCATCACAGACCCATTGCACCCCAGTAATGATCTCCTACAACATCCTCCATCATCACAGACTCACCGCACCCCGGTAACGATCTCCTGCAACATCCTCCATCATCACAGACATATCGCACCGCGGTCATGATCTCCTACAACATCCTTCTTCATCACAGACCCATCACACCCCTTTAATGATCTCCTACAACATTCTCCGTCTTCGCAGACCCATCGCACCCCCGTAATGATCTCCTACAACATCCTCCATCAACACAGACTCATGGCACCCCGGGATTTGTCTCCTGCAACATCCTCCAGCATTACAGGCCCATCACACCCCGGTAATGATCTCCTACAACATCCTCCATCATCACAGACCCATCGCACCCCCGTAATGATCTCCTACAACATCCTCCATCATTACAGACCCATCGCTTCCCCGTAATGAACTCCTACAACATCCTCCATCATCACAGACCCATCGCACCCCCATAATGATCTCCTACAACATCCTCCATCATCACAGACCCATCACACCCCGGTAATCATCTCCCACAACATTCTCCATCATCACAGATGCTTCGCACCCTGGGAATGATCTCCTACAACATCCTCCATCATCGCAGACCCATCACACCCCGGTAATGATCTCCTACAACATCCTCCAACATCACAGACCCATCACACCCCGGTAATGATCTCCTACAACATCCTCCATCATGACAAACTCATCGCACCGCGTTAATGATCTCCGACAACAGCCTCCATCATCACAGACCCTTCGCACCCCGTTAATGATGTCCTGCAACATCCTCCATCATCACAGACCCATCGCACCCCGGGAATGATCTCCTACAACATCCTCCATCATCACAGACCCATCACACCCCGGTAATGATCTCCTACAACATCCTCCATCATCACAGGCCCATCACCCCCCGGTTATGATCTCCTACAATGTCCTCCATCATCACAGACCCATCACACCCCGATAATGATCTCCTACAACATCCTCCATCATCACAGACCCATCGCACCCTGGTAATGATCTCCTACAACATCCTCCATCATCACAGACCCATCATACCCCGGTAATGATCTCCTACAACATCCTCCATCATCACAGACCCATCACACCCCGGTAATGATCTCCTACAACATCCTCCATCATCACAGGCCCATCACCCCCCGGTTATGATCTCCTACAATGTCCTCCATCATCACAGACCCATCACACCCCGATAATGATCTCCTACAACATCCTCCATCATCACAGACCCATCACCCCCCGGTTATGATCTCCTACAATGTCCTCCATCATCACAGACCCATCACACCCCGATAATGATCTCCTACAACATCCTCCATCATCACAGACCCATCGCACCCCGGGAATGATCTCCTACAACATCCTCCATCATCACAGACCCATCACACCCCGGTAATGATCTCCTACAACATCCTCCATCATCACAGGCCCATCACCCCCCGGTTATGATCTCCTACAATGTCCTCCATCATCACAGACCCATCACACCCCGATAATGATCTCCTACAACATCCTCCATCATCACAGACCCATCGCACCCCGGGGATGATCTCCTACAACATCGTCCATCATCACAGACTCATCGCACCCCGTAATGATCTCCTACAACACCCTCCATCATCACTGACACATCACACACCGTTAATGATCTCCGATAACATCCTCCATCATCACAGACTCATCGCACCCCCGGGAATGGGCTCCTAAAACATCCTCCATCATCACAAACCCATCACACACCGTTAATGATCTCTTATAACATCCTCCAACATCACAGACCCATCACACCCGGGTAATGATCTCCTACAACTTCCTCCATCATCACAGACCCATCACACCCCGTTAATGATCTCTGACAACATCCTCCATCATCACAGACCCATCGCACCGCGGGAACGATATCCTACAACATCCTCCGTCATCACAGACCCATCGCACCCCGGTAATGATCTCCTGTAACATCCTCCGTCATCACAGACTCATCGCACCCCCGTAATGATCTCCTACAACATCCGCCATCATCACAGACGCATTGCACCCCGGGAATGATCTCCTACAACATCCTTCAACATCACAGACCCATCACACCCCGGTAATGATCTCCTACAACACCCTCCATCATCACAAACTCATCGCACTGCGCTAATGATCTCCTACAACATCCTCCATCATCACAGACCCATCACACCCCGGGAATGATCTCCTACAACATCCTCCACCATCACAGACTCATCGCACCCCGGTAACGATCTCCTACAACATCCTCCATCATCACAGACGCATCACACCCCGGTAATGATCTCCTACAACATCCTCCATCATCACAGACTCATCGCACCCCGTTAATGATCTCTTACAACACTCTCCATCATCACAGACCCATCACACCCCGTTAATAATCTCTGACAACATCCTCCATCATCACAGACCCATCGCACCGCGGGAACGATCTCCTACAACATCCTCCGTCATCACAGACCCATCGCACCCCGGTAATGATCTCCTGTAACATCCTCCGTCATCACAGACTCATGGCACCCCGGGAATGGTCTCCTACAACATCCTCCAGCATTACAGACCCAACACACTCCGGTAATGATCTCCTACAACATCCTCCATCATCACAGACCCATCACACCCCGGCAATGTTCTCCTACAACAACCTCCATCATCACAGACCCATCACACCCGGGTAATGAACTCCTACAACATCCTCCATCATCACAGACCCATCACACCCTGGAAATGATCTCCTACAACATCCTCCATCATCACAGACCTATCACACCCCGGTAATGATCTCCTACAACATCCTCCATCATCGCAGACCCATCACACCCCCGTAATGATCTCCTACAACATCCACCATCATCACAGACCCATCGCACCCCCGTAATGATCTCCTACAACATCCTCCATCATCACAGACTCATCGCACCCCGGTAACGATCTCCTACAACATCCTCCATCATCACAGACACATCGCACCGCGGTCATGATCTCCTACAACATCCTCCATCATCACAGACCCATGACACCCCGATAATGATCTCCTACAACATCCTCCGTCATCGCAGACCCATCGCACCCCCGTAATGATCTCCTACAACATCCTCCATCAACACAGACTCATGGCACCCCGGGAATGGTCTCCTACAACATCCTCCAGCATTACAGACCCATCACACCCCGGTAATGATCTCCTACAACATCGTCCATCATCACAGACCCATTACACCACGGCAATGTTCTCCTACAACAACCTCCATCATCACAGACCCATCACACCCTGGTAATGATCTCCTACAACATCCTCCATCATCACAGACCCATCACACCCTGGTAATGATCTCCTACAACATCCTCCATCATCACAGACCTATCACACCCTGGTAATGATCTCCTACAACATCCGCCATCATCACAGACCCATCGCACCCCCATAATGATCTCCTACAACATCCTCCATCATCACAGACCCAGCACACCCCGGAAATCATCTCCTACAACATTCTCCATCATCACAGACGCTTCGCACCCCGGGAATGATCTCCTACAACATCCTCCATCATCGCAGACCCATCGCACGCCGGGAATGATCTCCTACAACATCCTCCATCATCACAGACCCATCGCACCCCAGGAATGATCTCCTACAACATCCTCCAACATCACAGACTCAAAACACCCCGGTAATGATCTCCTACAACATCCTCCATCATGACAAACTCATCGCACCGCGTTAAAGATCTCCTACCACATCCTCCATCATCACAGACCCATCGCACCCCGATAATGATCTCCTACAACATCCTCCATCATCACAGACCCATCGCACACTGGTAATGATCTCCTACAACATCCTCCATCATCACAGACCTATCACACCCTGGTAATGATCTCCAACAACATCCTCCATCATCGCAGACCCATCACACCCCAGTAATGATCTCCTACAACATCCTCCATCATCACAGACCCATCACACCCCGGTAATGATCTCCTACAACATCCTCCATCATCACAGACCCATCGCACCCCCATAATGATCTCCTACAACTTCCTCCATCATCACAGACCCATCGCTTCCCCGTAATGAACTCCTACAACATCCTCCATCATCACAGACCTATCACACCCTGGTAATGATCTCCAACAACATCCTCCATCATCGCAGACCCATCACACCCCAGTAATGATCTCCTACAACATCCTCCATCATCACAGACCCATCACACCCCGGTAATGATCTCCTACAACATCCTCCATCATCACAGACCCATCGCACCCCCATAATGATCTCCTACAACTTCCTCCATCATCACAGACCCATCGCTTCCCCGTAATGAACTCCTACAACATCCTCCATCATCACAGACCCATCACACCCCGGTAATCATCTCCTACAACATTCTCCATCATCACAGACTCATCGCACCCCGGGAATGATCTCCTACAACATCCTCCATCATCACAGACCCATCGCACCGCAGGAATGATCTCCTACAACATCCTCCAACATCACAGACCCATCACAGCCCGGTAATGATCTCCTACAACATCCTCCATCATCACAGACCCATCACACCCCGGTAATGATCTCCCACAACATCCTCCATCATCACAGACTCATCGCACACCAGTAATGATCTCCTACAACATCCTCCATCATCACAGACCCATCGCACCGCAGGAATGATCTCCTACAACATCCTCCAACATCACAGACCCATCACACCCCGGTAATGATCTCCTACAACATCCTCCATCATCACAGACCCATCACACCCCGGTAATCATCTCCTACAACATTCTCCATCATCACAGACTCATCGCACCCCGGGAATGATCTCCTACAACATTCTCCATCATCACAGACTCATCGCACCCCGGGAATGATCTCCTACAACATTCTCCATCATCACAGACCCATCATACCCCGATAATGATCTCCGACAACATCCTCCATCATCACAGACCCAACGCACCGTGGTAATGATCGCCCACAACATCCTCAATCATCACAGACCCATCGCACCCCCGTAATGATCTCCGACAACATCCTCCATCATCAGAGACCCATCACACCCCGGTAATGATCTCCTACAACATCCTCCATCATCACAGACCCATTGCACCGCGGTTAATGATCTTCCACAACATCCTCCATTATCACAGATTCATCGCACCCCCGTAATGATCACCTACAACATCTTCCATCATCACAGACTCATTGCACCCCCGTCATGATCTCCTACAACATCCTCCATCATCACAGACCCATCGCTCCCCCGTAATGATCTTCTACAACATCCTCCATCATCACAGACCCATTGCACCCCCATAATGTTCTCCTACAACATCTTCCATCATCATAGACCCATCACACCCTGGTAATGATCTCCTACAACATCCTCCAACATCACAGACGCTTCGCACCCCGGGAATGATCTCCTACAACATCATCCATCATCACAGACTCATCGCACCCCCGTAATGATCTCCTACAACATCGTCCATCATCACAGACCCATCGCACACCGTTAATGATCTCCGACAACATCCTCCATCATCACAGACTCATCGCACCCCCGGGAATGGTCTCCTACAACATCCTCCATCATCATAGGCCCATCACACACCGTTAATGATCTCTTACAACATCCTCCATCATCACAGACCCATCACACCCGGGTAATGATCTCCTACAACATTCTCCATCATCACAGACGCATCACACCCCGTTAATGATCTCTGACAACATCCTCCATCATCACAGACGCATCGCACCGCGGGAACGATCTCCTACAACATCCTCCATCATCACACACCCATCACACCCCGATAATGATCTCCCACAACATCCTCCATCATCACAGACACATCGCACCCCAGTAATGATCTCCTACAACATCCTCCATCATCGCAGACCCATTACACCCCGGTAATGATCTCCTACAACATCCTCCATCATCACAGACCCATTGCACCGCGGTTAATGATCTTCTACAACATCCTCCAACATCACAGATTCATCGCACCCCCGTAATGATCACCTACAACATCTTCCATCATCACAGACGCATCGCACCCCCGTCATGATCTCCGACAACATCCTCCATCATCACAGACCCATCGCTCCCCCGTAATGATCTTCTACAACATCCTCCATCATCACAGACCCATCGCACCCCCATAATGTTCTCCTACAACATCCTCCATCATCACAGACCCATCACACCCCGGTAATGATCTCCTACAACATTCTCCATCATCACAGACCCATCACACCCAGGTAATGATCTCCTACAACATCCTCCATCATCACAGACGCTTCGCACCCCGGGAATGATCTCCTACAACATCCGCCATCATCACAGACCCATCGCACCCCGGGAATGATCTCCTACAAATCCTCCATCATCACAGACGTATTGCTACCCGGGAATGATCTCCTACAAATCCTCCATCATCACAGACGCATTGCAACCCGGGAATGATCTCCTACAACATCCTCCAACATCACAGACCCATCACACCGCGGTAATGATCTCCTACAACACCCTCCATCATCACAAACTCATCGCACCGCTTTAATGATCTCCTACAACATCCTCCATCATCACAGACCCATTGCACCCCAGTAATGATCTCCTCCAACATCCACCATCATCACAGACCCATCGCACCCCCGTAATGATCTCCTACAACATCCTCCATCAACACAGACTCATGGCACCCCGGGAATTGTCTCCTGCAACATCCTCCAGCATTACAGGCCCATCACACCCCGGTAATGATCTCCTACAACATCCTCCATCATCACAGACCCATCACACCCCGGTAATGATCTCCTACAACATCCTCCATCATCACAGACCCATCACCCGCCCGGTAATGATCTCCTACAATGTCCTCCATCATCACAGACCCATCATACCCCGATAATGATCTCCGACAACATCCTCCATCATCACAGACCCATCGCACCCCCGTAATGATCTCCTACAACATCCTCCATCATCACAGACCCATCGCACCCCGGTAATGATCTCCGACAACATCCTCCATCATCACAGACCCATCGCTCCCCCGTAATGATCTTCTACAACATCCTCCATCATCACAGACCAATCGCACCCCCGTAATGATCTCCGACAACATCCTCCATCATCACAGACCCATCACACCCCGGTAATGATCTCCTACAACATCCTCCATCATCACAGACCCATCGCACCCCAGTAATGATCTCCTACAACATCCTCCATCATCACAGACCCATCACACCCCGGTAATGATCTCCTACAACATCCTCCATCATCACAGACCCATCGCACCCCAGTAATGATCTCCTACAACATCCTCCATCATCACACACCCATCACACCCCGGTAATGATCTCCTACAATATCCTCCATCATCACAGACTCACCGCACCCCGGTAATGATCTCCTACAGCATCCTCCAAAATCACAGACCCATCGCACCCCGGGAATGATCTCCTACAAATCCTCCATCATCACAGACGCATTGCATCCCGGGAATGATCTCCTACAACATCCTCCAACATCACAGACCCATCACACCCCGGTAATGATCTCCTACAACACCCTCCATCATCACAAACTCATCGCACCCCGGTAATGATCTCCTACAAATCCTCCATCATCACAGACGCATTGCATCCCGGTAATGATCTCCTACAACATCCTCCATCATCACAGACCCATTGCACCCCAGTAATGATCTCCTACAACATCCTCCATCATCACAGACTCACCGCACCCCGGTAACGATCTCCTGCAACATCCTCCATCATCACAGACATATCGCACCGCGGTCATGATCTCCTACAACATCCTTCTTCATCACAGACCCATCACACCCCTTTAATGATCTCCTACAACATTCTCCGTCTTCGCAGACCCATCGCACCCCCGTAATGATCTCCTACAACATCCTCCATCAACACAGACTCATGGCACCCCGGGATTTGTCTCCTGCAACATCCTCCAGCATTACAGGCCCATCACACCCCGGTAATGATCTCCTACAACATCCTCCATCATCACAGACCCATCGCACCCCCGTAATGATCTCCTACAACATCCTCCATCATTACAGACCCATCGCTTCCCCGTAATGAACTCCTACAACATCCTCCATCATCACAGACCCATCGCACCCCCATAATGATCTCCTACAACATCCTCCATCATCACAGACCCATCACACCCCGGTAATCATCTCCCACAACATTCTCCATCATCACAGATGCTTCGCACCCTGGGAATGATCTCCTACAACATCCTCCATCATCGCAGACCCATCACACCCCGGTAATGATCTCCTACAACATCCTCCAACATCACAGACCCATCACACCCCGGTAATGATCTCCTACAACATCCTCCATCATGACAAACTCATCGCACCGCGTTAATGATCTCCGACAACAGCCTCCATCATCACAGACCCTTCGCACCCCGTTAATGATGTCCTGCAACATCCTCCATCATCACAGACCCATCGCACCCCGGGAATGATCTCCTACAACATCCTCCATCATCACAGACCCATCACACCCCGGTAATGATCTCCTACAACATCCTCCATCATCACAGGCCCATCACCCCCCGGTTATGATCTCCTACAATGTCCTCCATCATCACAGACCCATCACACCCCGATAATGATCTCCTACAACATCCTCCATCATCACAGACCCATCGCACCCTGGTAATGATCTCCTACAACATCCTCCATCATCACAGACCCATCATACCCCGGTAATGATCTCCTACAACATCCTCCATCATCACAGACCCATCACACCCCGGTAATGATCTCCTACAACATCCTCCATCATCACAGGCCCATCACCCCCCGGTTATGATCTCCTACAATGTCCTCCATCATCACAGACCCATCACACCCCGATAATGATCTCCTACAACATCCTCCATCATCACAGACCCATCACCCCCCGGTTATGATCTCCTACAATGTCCTCCATCATCACAGACCCATCACACCCCGATAATGATCTCCTACAACATCCTCCATCATCACAGACCCATCGCACCCCGGGAATGATCTCCTACAACATCCTCCATCATCACAGACCCATCACACCCCGGTAATGATCTCCTACAACATCCTCCATCATCACAGGCCCATCACCCCCCGGTTATGATCTCCTACAATGTCCTCCATCATCACAGACCCATCACACCCCGATAATGATCTCCTACAACATCCTCCATCATCACAGACCCATCGCACCCCGGGGATGATCTCCTACAACATCGTCCATCATCACAGACTCATCGCACCCCGTAATGATCTCCTACAACACCCTCCATCATCACTGACACATCACACACCGTTAATGATCTCCGATAACATCCTCCATCATCACAGACTCATCGCACCCCCGGGAATGGGCTCCTAAAACATCCTCCATCATCACAAACCCATCACACACCGTTAATGATCTCTTATAACATCCTCCAACATCACAGACCCATCACACCCGGGTAATGATCTCCTACAACTTCCTCCATCATCACAGACCCATCACACCCCGTTAATGATCTCTGACAACATCCTCCATCATCACAGACCCATCGCACCGCGGGAACGATATCCTACAACATCCTCCGTCATCACAGACCCATCGCACCCCGGTAATGATCTCCTGTAACATCCTCCGTCATCACAGACTCATCGCACCCCCGTAATGATCTCCTACAACATCCGCCATCATCACAGACGCATTGCACCCCGGGAATGATCTCCTACAACATCCTTCAACATCACAGACCCATCACACCCCGGTAATGATCTCCTACAACACCCTCCATCATCACAAACTCATCGCACTGCGCTAATGATCTCCTACAACATCCTCCATCATCACAGACCCATCACACCCCGGGAATGATCTCCTACAACATCCTCCACCATCACAGACTCATCGCACCCCGGTAACGATCTCCTACAACATCCTCCATCATCACAGACGCATCACACCCCGGTAATGATCTCCTACAACATCCTCCATCATCACAGACTCATCGCACCCCGTTAATGATCTCTTACAACACTCTCCATCATCACAGACCCATCACACCCCGTTAATAATCTCTGACAACATCCTCCATCATCACAGACCCATCGCACCGCGGGAACGATCTCCTACAACATCCTCCGTCATCACAGACCCATCGCACCCCGGTAATGATCTCCTGTAACATCCTCCGTCATCACAGACTCATGGCACCCCGGGAATGGTCTCCTACAACATCCTCCAGCATTACAGACCCAACACACTCCGGTAATGATCTCCTACAACATCCTCCATCATCACAGACCCATCACACCCCGGCAATGTTCTCCTACAACAACCTCCATCATCACAGACCCATCACACCCGGGTAATGAACTCCTACAACATCCTCCATCATCACAGACCCATCACACCCTGGAAATGATCTCCTACAACATCCTCCATCATCACAGACCTATCACACCCCGGTAATGATCTCCTACAACATCCTCCATCATCGCAGACCCATCACACCCCCGTAATGATCTCCTACAACATCCACCATCATCACAGACCCATCGCACCCCCGTAATGATCTCCTACAACATCCTCCATCATCACAGACTCATCGCACCCCGGTAACGATCTCCTACAACATCCTCCATCATCACAGACACATCGCACCGCGGTCATGATCTCCTACAACATCCTCCATCATCACAGACCCATGACACCCCGATAATGATCTCCTACAACATCCTCCGTCATCGCAGACCCATCGCACCCCCGTAATGATCTCCTACAACATCCTCCATCAACACAGACTCATGGCACCCCGGGAATGGTCTCCTACAACATCCTCCAGCATTACAGACCCATCACACCCCGGTAATGATCTCCTACAACATCGTCCATCATCACAGACCCATTACACCACGGCAATGTTCTCCTACAACAACCTCCATCATCACAGACCCATCACACCCTGGTAATGATCTCCTACAACATCCTCCATCATCACAGACCCATCACACCCTGGTAATGATCTCCTACAACATCCTCCATCATCACAGACCTATCACACCCTGGTAATGATCTCCTACAACATCCGCCATCATCACAGACCCATCGCACCCCCATAATGATCTCCTACAACATCCTCCATCATCACAGACCCAGCACACCCCGGAAATCATCTCCTACAACATTCTCCATCATCACAGACGCTTCGCACCCCGGGAATGATCTCCTACAACATCCTCCATCATCGCAGACCCATCGCACGCCGGGAATGATCTCCTACAACATCCTCCATCATCACAGACCCATCGCACCCCAGGAATGATCTCCTACAACATCCTCCAACATCACAGACTCAAAACACCCCGGTAATGATCTCCTACAACATCCTCCATCATGACAAACTCATCGCACCGCGTTAAAGATCTCCTACCACATCCTCCATCATCACAGACCCATCGCACCCCGATAATGATCTCCTACAACATCCTCCATCATCACAGACCCATCGCACACTGGTAATGATCTCCTACAACATCCTCCATCATCACAGACCTATCACACCCTGGTAATGATCTCCAACAACATCCTCCATCATCGCAGACCCATCACACCCCAGTAATGATCTCCTACAACATCCTCCATCATCACAGACCCATCACACCCCGGTAATGATCTCCTACAACATCCTCCATCATCACAGACCCATCGCACCCCCATAATGATCTCCTACAACTTCCTCCATCATCACAGACCCATCGCTTCCCCGTAATGAACTCCTACAACATCCTCCATCATCACAGACCTATCACACCCTGGTAATGATCTCCAACAACATCCTCCATCATCGCAGACCCATCACACCCCAGTAATGATCTCCTACAACATCCTCCATCATCACAGACCCATCACACCCCGGTAATGATCTCCTACAACATCCTCCATCATCACAGACCCATCGCACCCCCATAATGATCTCCTACAACTTCCTCCATCATCACAGACCCATCGCTTCCCCGTAATGAACTCCTACAACATCCTCCATCATCACAGACCCATCACACCCCGGTAATCATCTCCTACAACATTCTCCATCATCACAGACTCATCGCACCCCGGGAATGATCTCCTACAACATCCTCCATCATCACAGACCCATCGCACCGCAGGAATGATCTCCTACAACATCCTCCAACATCACAGACCCATCACAGCCCGGTAATGATCTCCTACAACATCCTCCATCATCACAGACCCATCACACCCCGGTAATGATCTCCCACAACATCCTCCATCATCACAGACTCATCGCACACCAGTAATGATCTCCTACAACATCCTCCATCATCACAGACCCATCGCACCGCAGGAATGATCTCCTACAACATCCTCCAACATCACAGACCCATCACACCCCGGTAATGATCTCCTACAACATCCTCCATCATCACAGACCCATCACACCCCGGTAATCATCTCCTACAACATTCTCCATCATCACAGACTCATCGCACCCCGGGAATGATCTCCTACAACATTCTCCATCATCACAGACTCATCGCACCCCGGGAATGATCTCCTACAACATTCTCCATCATCACAGACCCATCATACCCCGATAATGATCTCCGACAACATCCTCCATCATCACAGACCCAACGCACCGTGGTAATGATCGCCCACAACATCCTCAATCATCACAGACCCATCGCACCCCCGTAATGATCTCCGACAACATCCTCCATCATCAGAGACCCATCACACCCCGGTAATGATCTCCTACAACATCCTCCATCATCACAGACCCATTGCACCGCGGTTAATGATCTTCCACAACATCCTCCATTATCACAGATTCATCGCACCCCCGTAATGATCACCTACAACATCTTCCATCATCACAGACTCATTGCACCCCCGTCATGATCTCCTACAACATCCTCCATCATCACAGACCCATCGCTCCCCCGTAATGATCTTCTACAACATCCTCCATCATCACAGACCCATTGCACCCCCATAATGTTCTCCTACAACATCTTCCATCATCATAGACCCATCACACCCTGGTAATGATCTCCTACAACATCCTCCAACATCACAGACGCTTCGCACCCCGGGAATGATCTCCTACAACATCATCCATCATCACAGACTCATCGCACCCCCGTAATGATCTCCTACAACATCGTCCATCATCACAGACCCATCGCACACCGTTAATGATCTCCGACAACATCCTCCATCATCACAGACTCATCGCACCCCCGGGAATGGTCTCCTACAACATCCTCCATCATCATAGGCCCATCACACACCGTTAATGATCTCTTACAACATCCTCCATCATCACAGACCCATCACACCCGGGTAATGATCTCCTACAACATTCTCCATCATCACAGACGCATCACACCCCGTTAATGATCTCTGACAACATCCTCCATCATCACAGACGCATCGCACCGCGGGAACGATCTCCTACAACATCCTCCATCATCACACACCCATCACACCCCGATAATGATCTCCCACAACATCCTCCATCATCACAGACACATCGCACCCCAGTAATGATCTCCTACAACATCCTCCATCATCGCAGACCCATTACACCCCGGTAATGATCTCCTACAACATCCTCCATCATCACAGACCCATTGCACCGCGGTTAATGATCTTCTACAACATCCTCCAACATCACAGATTCATCGCACCCCCGTAATGATCACCTACAACATCTTCCATCATCACAGACGCATCGCACCCCCGTCATGATCTCCGACAACATCCTCCATCATCACAGACCCATCGCTCCCCCGTAATGATCTTCTACAACATCCTCCATCATCACAGACCCATCGCACCCCCATAATGTTCTCCTACAACATCCTCCATCATCACAGACCCATCACACCCCGGTAATGATCTCCTACAACATTCTCCATCATCACAGACCCATCACACCCAGGTAATGATCTCCTACAACATCCTCCATCATCACAGACGCTTCGCACCCCGGGAATGATCTCCTACAACATCCGCCATCATCACAGACCCATCGCACCCCGGGAATGATCTCCTACAAATCCTCCATCATCACAGACGTATTGCTACCCGGGAATGATCTCCTACAAATCCTCCATCATCACAGACGCATTGCAACCCGGGAATGATCTCCTACAACATCCTCCAACATCACAGACCCATCACACCGCGGTAATGATCTCCTACAACACCCTCCATCATCACAAACTCATCGCACCGCTTTAATGATCTCCTACAACATCCTCCATCATCACAGACCCATTGCACCCCAGTAATGATCTCCTCCAACATCCACCATCATCACAGACCCATCGCACCCCCGTAATGATCTCCTACAACATCCTCCATCAACACAGACTCATGGCACCCCGGGAATTGTCTCCTGCAACATCCTCCAGCATTACAGGCCCATCACACCCCGGTAATGATCTCCTACAACATCCTCCATCATCACAGACCCATCACACCCCGGTAATGATCTCCTACAACATCCTCCATCATCACAGACCCATCACCCGCCCGGTAATGATCTCCTACAATGTCCTCCATCATCACAGACCCATCATACCCCGATAATGATCTCCGACAACATCCTCCATCATCACAGACCCATCGCACCCCCGTAATGATCTCCTACAACATCCTCCATCATCACAGACCCATCGCACCCCGGTAATGATCTCCGACAACATCCTCCATCATCACAGACCCATCGCTCCCCCGTAATGATCTTCTACAACATCCTCCATCATCACAGACCAATCGCACCCCCGTAATGATCTCCGACAACATCCTCCATCATCACAGACCCATCACACCCCGGTAATGATCTCCTACAACATCCTCCATCATCACAGACCCATCGCACCCCAGTAATGATCTCCTACAACATCCTCCATCATCACAGACCCATCACACCCCGGTAATGATCTCCTACAACATCCTCCATCATCACAGACCCATCGCACCCCAGTAATGATCTCCTACAACATCCTCCATCATCACACACCCATCACACCCCGGTAATGATCTCCTACAATATCCTCCATCATCACAGACTCACCGCACCCCGGTAATGATCTCCTACAGCATCCTCCAAAATCACAGACCCATCGCACCCCGGGAATGATCTCCTACAAATCCTCCATCATCACAGACGCATTGCATCCCGGGAATGATCTCCTACAACATCCTCCAACATCACAGACCCATCACACCCCGGTAATGATCTCCTACAACACCCTCCATCATCACAAACTCATCGCACCCCGGTAATGATCTCCTACAAATCCTCCATCATCACAGACGCATTGCATCCCGGTAATGATCTCCTACAACATCCTCCATCATCACAGACCCATTGCACCCCAGTAATGATCTCCTACAACATCCTCCATCATCACAGACTCACCGCACCCCGGTAACGATCTCCTGCAACATCCTCCATCATCACAGACATATCGCACCGCGGTCATGATCTCCTACAACATCCTTCTTCATCACAGACCCATCACACCCCTTTAATGATCTCCTACAACATTCTCCGTCTTCGCAGACCCATCGCACCCCCGTAATGATCTCCTACAACATCCTCCATCAACACAGACTCATGGCACCCCGGGATTTGTCTCCTGCAACATCCTCCAGCATTACAGGCCCATCACACCCCGGTAATGATCTCCTACAACATCCTCCATCATCACAGACCCATCGCACCCCCGTAATGATCTCCTACAACATCCTCCATCATTACAGACCCATCGCTTCCCCGTAATGAACTCCTACAACATCCTCCATCATCACAGACCCATCGCACCCCCATAATGATCTCCTACAACATCCTCCATCATCACAGACCCATCACACCCCGGTAATCATCTCCCACAACATTCTCCATCATCACAGATGCTTCGCACCCTGGGAATGATCTCCTACAACATCCTCCATCATCGCAGACCCATCACACCCCGGTAATGATCTCCTACAACATCCTCCAACATCACAGACCCATCACACCCCGGTAATGATCTCCTACAACATCCTCCATCATGACAAACTCATCGCACCGCGTTAATGATCTCCGACAACAGCCTCCATCATCACAGACCCTTCGCACCCCGTTAATGATGTCCTGCAACATCCTCCATCATCACAGACCCATCGCACCCCGGGAATGATCTCCTACAACATCCTCCATCATCACAGACCCATCACACCCCGGTAATGATCTCCTACAACATCCTCCATCATCACAGGCCCATCACCCCCCGGTTATGATCTCCTACAATGTCCTCCATCATCACAGACCCATCACACCCCGATAATGATCTCCTACAACATCCTCCATCATCACAGACCCATCGCACCCTGGTAATGATCTCCTACAACATCCTCCATCATCACAGACCCATCATACCCCGGTAATGATCTCCTACAACATCCTCCATCATCACAGACCCATCACACCCCGGTAATGATCTCCTACAACATCCTCCATCATCACAGGCCCATCACCCCCCGGTTATGATCTCCTACAATGTCCTCCATCATCACAGACCCATCACACCCCGATAATGATCTCCTACAACATCCTCCATCATCACAGACCCATCGCACCCCGGGAATGATCTCCTACAACATCCTCCATCATCACAGACCCATCACACCCCGGTAATGATCTCCTACAACATCCTCCATCATCACAGGCCCATCACCCCCCGGTTATGATCTCCTACAATGTCCTCCATCATCACAGACCCATCACACCCCGATAATGATCTCCTACAACATCCTCCATCATCACAGACCCATCGCACCCTGGTAATGATCTCCGACAACATCCTCCATCATCACAGACCCATCGCACCCCGGTAATGATCTCCTATAACATCCTCCATCATCACAGACCCATCGCACCCCGATAATGATCTCCTACAACATCCTCCATCATCACAGACCCATCGCACCCCGGTAATGATCTCCGACATCATCCTCCATCATCACAGACCCATCGCACCCCGGGAATGATCTCCTACAACATCCTCCATCATCACAGACCCATCACACCCCGGTAATGATCTCCTACAACATCCTCCATCATCACAGACCCATCGCACCCTGGTAATGATCTCCTACAACATCCTCCATCATCACAGACCCATCATACCCCGGTAATGATCTCCTACAACATCCTCCATCATCACAGACCCATCACACCCCGGTAATGATCTCCTACAACATCCTCCATCATCACAGGCCCATCACCCCCCGGTTATGATCTCCTACAATGTCCTCCATCATCACAGACCCATCACACCCCGATAATGATCTCCTACAACATCCTCCATCATCACAGACCCATCGCACCCCGGGAATGATCTCCTACAACATCCTCCATCATCACAGACCCATCACACCCCGGTAATGATCTCCTACAACATCCTCCATCATCACAGGCCCATCACCCCCCGGTTATGATCTCCTACAATGTCCTCCATCATCACAGACCCATCACACCCCGATAATGATCTCCTACAACATCCTCCATCATCACAGACCCATCGCACCCTGGTAATGATCTCCGACAACATCCTCCATCATCACAGACCCATCGCACCCCGGTAATGATCTCCTATAACATCCTCCATCATCACAGACCCATCGCACCCCGATAATGATCTCCTACAACATCCTCCATCATCACAGACCCATCGCACCCCGGTAATGATCTCCGACATCATCCTCCATCATCACAGACCCATCGCACCCCGGGAATGATCTCCTACAACATCCTCCATCATCACAGACCCATCACACCCCGGTAATGATCTCCTACAACATCCTCCATCATCACAGGCCCATCACCCCCCGGTTATGATCTCCTACAATGTCCTCCATCATCACAGACCCATCACACCCCGATAATGATCTCCTACAACATCCTCCATCATCACAGACCCATCGCACCCTGGTAATGATCTCCTACAACATCCTCCATCATCACAGACCCATCACACCCCGCTAATGATCTCCTACAACATCCTCCATCATCACAGACCCATCACCCCCCGGTTATGATCTCCTACAATGTCCTCCATCATCACAGACCATTCACACCCCGATAAAGATCTCCTACAACATCCTCCATCATCATAGACCCATCGCACCCCGGTAATGATCTCCTACAACATCCTCCATCATCACAGACCCATCGCACCCCTGTAATGATCGCCCACAACATCCTCCATCATCACAGACCCATCACCCCCCGGTTATGATCTCCTACAATGTCCTCCATCATCACAGACCATTCACACCCCGATAAAGATCTCCTACAACATCCTCCATCATCACAGACCCATCGCACCCCCGTAATGATCTCCGACAACATCCTCCATCATCACAGACCCATCGCACCCCGGTAATGATCTCCTACAACATCCTCCACCATCACAGACCCATCGCACCCCGGTAATGATCTCCTACAACATCCTCCGTCATCACAGACCCATCACACAGCGGTAATGATTTCCTACAACATCCTCCATCAGGCAGAAGGTACAGAAACCTGAACACACGCACAAGCAGGTTCAGGAACAACTTGTTTCCGGCCATTATCAGACTGTTAAATGGGCTGTAGCCTCAAATAACGTAACCTGCAAAGTAACCTGTATGCCTGTAAACCTTTTTGATCTGTACCTGCTTTGTTTGCTGTGATCTGCCAGTACTGCTTGTAAACAAAGCTTTTCACTATATCTCGGTACACATGCCGATAAAATCAATCAGTTTACATCTATGTTTGTACTGTCTCTTTTATACTATGTAACTATAAAGCTAAAACTATACACACAGTTTATCAATGGAATAAACGTTTTTCTGTGACCGTAATATTAATGATGAACAGTTACTAAGTATGTTTAGTTCCAGAGGAACAGCTCATTTATAATTCTGGTCTCCGGGTGTTCATGAGTCAGGGCCAATCTATTATGCACCAGGCACATTGCACATTTGCTCGTGCTTGCTGCATGGACCCCTGGACTTGGTAAAGTTGCATTGTGTGTCATTCCTGAACAGATGGCAATCCTAAACATTTTACCTGGTGCCCTATACCACAGATTTTAGCAGAAAATCAAGGCTGGGAACTGATTATGCGCGGATACTCAATCTTTCGGAAGATTGGGAGCAAAGGGACACAAGTTGGGTTGCCCCCCATAAATGGATGACTTATGACTCTCTGTTACTTAAATTCTACCCTTAAATTTCTCCCTTCAAAGACAGATATGACATTGATATCAAGGATGGAAAAGGAAAAGCAAATGCCTGCTGACAGCCCCAGAATGTAGTTTGTAAACATGAGGAAGATGCACAGAGTACTCCATGTCAATATGCCCAGTCACATCACTGTACCCAATCACTCAGGTGTGTTATCCTCCCCTGGGATAGTGCCATGTATTTTTCTGGGACAATATTTCACACAGTGTCAATGAGCTAAACCATCTTGTGCAACTTAAACCTGGTGATGGAGGGGATGGGGAGAACAGGCTGTCAGGAGAAAGATCAGGGAAGCCCCCATTTCATAGTGCCAGCCTGCACGACAGGAAGCAATTAATTGTTTCTTTCAATTTCTCTCAATTTTTCTTTTGGTTCTTTGCTGTTGACACAAGGTTGTTTATGCACCAATGCTGTTTCATTTACCGGTTGATATGTTCTCCTTGCACCATCTTTAAAAGAGTTTAATTCTTCCTTCAAAAGGTGGTTTATGGAGAAAGGTGAGGTGAAGGTGGGTTAGCTGTTACTGAAGAGAGATGCAGACGGTGAGATTCTCTGATGTTTTCACTTTGCAGGCTCAGCAGTCATCTGCTGCAACATAAACATAAATTGCTAGAGAAACTCAGCAGGTCTGGCAGCATCTGTGGAGAGAGAAACAGAGTGCTCTGCTGTACTGTTTCATACTGGCCATGGCCACATAGTCAGGAGCCAATCAGAATATTGTGGTCAAATAGATTTCCTTCAGCTCTGAACCCATCCATCTGGCTGTCACTTCTGCTTGCTCTGTTCCAGGACATGATTTTGTACACAAACCTCAGGTTTCTACAGTAAAGACTATTTTTAATATTGCAGCCATCAGTTGGAATAGTCTCCCTGGTTAAAGCAGGATCCTCCATGATAGGTTCACACTCTGAAAATAAAGAATGTAAGAGATTGTGGTCTTTAAATGACACTACCCTTAGGAAAGATGAAACACCATTTCAAAAATGCATTTCATCACAAAGTGAATGATACTCCATCAGCAAAACACCGTATTTACATCTAATTATCCTTATGCAGTTATATCCTCCTCTTATACAATGTCTATAGAATTTTTGAACATCTCTTAAATCCTTAACTTATTTTATCACATCACATTCAGAACAAGGCACCTGTGATCACATAAACTTTACCAGCAAAACGAATGCGGTTACATTGAATGGCTGAATGAATAGACTCCAACTAAACAATCTGGTATTTTTAGTCTTAAACTTTCCAGCAAAAGTCTTTCTCAAAAACAGGAAATTCTATGATCTCTACACATGCAATGTCTCATTACAAATGAAAAAAAACAAGAATCTAAAAAAAACTCAACAAATGTATCCCAATTTTCACTTGAAATACAAATAGAAATATAAACTTAAGACCATAAGACATAGCAGTGGAAGTAAGGCCATTTGGCCCAGCAAGTCCACTCCGCCATTTAAATCATGGCTGATGGGCATTTCAACTCCACTCCCCTGCACTCTCCCCGTAGCCCTTGATTCCTTGTGAGATCAAGAATTTGTCGAGCTCTGCTTTGAAGGCATCCAACGTCCCGGCCTCCACTGCACTCTGTGGGAATGAATTCCACAAGCCCACCACTGTCTGGCTGAAGAAATGTCGTCTCATTTCCGTTATAAATTTACCCCCTCTAATTTTAAGGCTGTGCCCACGGGTCCTAGTCTCCCCGCCTAACAGAAACAACTTCCTAGCGTCCACCCCTTCTAAGCCATACATTATCTTGTAAGTTTCTATTAGATCTCCCCTCAACCTTCTAAACGCTAATGAGTACAATCCCAGGATCCTTAGCCGTTCATCACACGTTAAACGTACTATTCCAGGGATCATCCGTGTGAATCTTCGCTGGACACGCTCCAGAGCTAGTATGTCCTTCCTGAGATGTGGGGCCCAAAATTGGACACAGTATTCTAAATGGGGCCTAACTAGAGCTTTATAAAGCCTCAGAAGCACATCGCTGCTTTTATATTCCAACCCTCTTGAGACACACGACAACATTACATTCGCTTTCTTAATTACGGACTCTACCTGCAAGTTAACCTTTAGAGAATCCTGGACCAACACTCCCAGATCCCTTTGCACTTCTGATTTACGAATTTTCTCACCATTTAGAAAATAGTCCATGCCTGTATTCTTTTTTCCAAAGTGCAAAACCTCACATTTACTCACATTGAATTTCATCAGCCATTTCCTGGACCACTCTCCTAAACTGTCTAAACCTTTCTGCAGCCTCCCCACCTCCTCAGTACTACCTGCCTGTCCACCTATCTTCGTACCATCAGCAAACTTTGCCAGAATGCCCCCAGTCCCTTCATCCAGATCATTAATACATAAGGTGAACAGCTGCGGCTCCAACACTGAGCCCTGCGGGACACCACTCGTCACCGGTTGCCATTCCAAGAAAGAGCCTTTTATCCCAACTCTCTGCCTTCTGTCAGACAGCCAATCCTCAATCCAAACCAGTAGCTCACCTCGAACACCATGGGCCCTCACCTTGCTCAGCAGCCTCCCGTGAGGCACCGTATCAAAGGCCTTTTGGAAGTCTAGATCGATAACATCTACTGGGTTTCCCTGGTCTAACGTACCTGTTACCATTTCATAGAATTCTAACAGATTTGTCAGGCACGACTTCCCCTTACTAAAACCATGCTGACTTGTTTTAATCTGACCCTGCACTTCCAGGAATTTAGAAATCTCATCCTTGACAACGGATTCAAGAATTTTACCAACTACCGAGGTTAGGCTAATCGGCCTATAATTTTCCATCTTTTGCCTTGATCCTTTCTTAAACAAGGGAGTTACAACAGCAACTGTCCAATCATCTGGGACTTTCCCTGACTCCAGTGACTTTTGAAAGATCACATCCAAAGCCTCTGCTATATCCTCAGCCACCTTCCTCAGAACTCTAGGATGTAGCCCATCAGGGCCAGGAGATTTAGTAATTTTTAGGCCCTTTAGCTTTTCTAGCACTTTCTCTTTTGTAATGCCTACCACAGTCAACTCTGCTCCCTGGCTCTCCCTAATTGTTGGCATACTACTCATGTCTTCCACTGTGAAGACTGACACAAAGTGCTTATTAAGTTCTTCAGCTATTTCCTTATCTCCAATCACTAGCCTTCCAGCATCAATTTGGAGTAGCCCAGTGTCTACTTTTGTCTCTCGTTTGTTTCTTATGCATTGAAAGAAGCTTTTACTATCATTTCTAATATTACTAGCTAGTCTACCTTCATATTTGATCTTCTCCTTCCTTATTGCTCTCTTTGTTATCCTCTGTCTGTTTTTGTAGCCTTCCCTATCTTCTGATTTCCCAGTGCTCTTGGCCACTTTATAGGCTGTCTCTTTTTCTTTGATGTATTTCCTGACTCCCTTTGTCAGCCATGGCTGTCTAATCCCACCCCGAATAATCTTTCTTTTCTTTGGGATAAGCCTCTGTACTGTGTCCTCAATCACACCCAGAAACTCCTGCCATCGTTGATCTACTGTCTTCCCCGCTAGGCTCTGCTTCCAGTCGATTTTCACCAATTCCTCTCTCATGCCCCAGTAATTACCTTTATTTAACTGTAACACCATTACATCCGATGTTGCCTTCTCTCTTTCAAACTGCAGACTGAACTCTACCATATTAAGATCACTGCCTCCTAAGTGTTCCCTTACTTTAAGGTCTTTTATAAAGTCTGGCTCGTTACTTAATTTGTTTCCATTGTGAATTGGTCTGTATCAGGATCTAAAATTATATTCAATTAACCTGGTTCCCAGATCAAAGCTCTTGGATTTGAGTCATTGGATTCCTGTTGTGATTTTAACTCAAATAAACATTCTTCCTTAAATTAAGTCATCTTCAAGGCATTATCGGAAACATTTTCCCAGATGTCTGCTCTCAGGTCTGTTTTCCTATTTTCTATCGCAGTTCCTCCTCTTCCTACAGTTGCTTCATTTAAAAAAAACTTCAAGTCAACAAAAATTCAAGTTACCTTTTCCATGAATACAAAATTTGTAATGTTCTTTAAAGGAATAACTTCTGGGAATGGGATTATCTTATGCATAGTTAGGAACAAAAGTAGGACATTCAACCCCAATTATAAGAACAACCAGAGGAGTTCTTGTGCAGTGGTGTGTCCTTACCTCTGGACCAGGAGGCCTGGGATCACATCCTGCCTGCTCCAGTGGTCTGTGATAGCAGCTCTGGGCAGGTTAATTGGAAAATTAAGCATAGCTAGACATCCTGCTTTGGGACTTCCTCCAAACTCTGAGGGAGGGTCACTGGACCCAAAACGTTATCTCTGATATTTTCTTCACAGATGCTGACAGACCTGCTGAGCTTTTCTAGCAACTTTGTTTTTGTTCCTGATTTATAGCATCTGCAGTTCTTTTGGGTTTTTTCTGGTATTGAGACTGGCTGTAATGAGGGTACACCAGGTTCCAAGTGAGTGATTGTGATGTGGGATTCTCTAGTGAGAGGCACAGACAGACTAATCTTTGGCTGACAGTGGTATCTCTGTTGAGGATGTGCCCTGAACAACGCTAATACTGGGACCAGTCTTCATTGGCAAGCGTGAATGAGTCAAGCTTCCCAAATATCAGCATGATGCCAGAAATACTTGCCCCAACTCAAAGATGACTGTTTGAGAGTGAATTTCTTCAGGAGTGAGCTTTTCTCTCTTCACCACTGAAATAACTGCACAGAGGCCGGTATCCCATCACCAGGTCACACTTTATTTACCTTTATTTGGAAAGGCCTTGACACTGACCCAGATCTCAGGGTGAGCACAACCTCTGACGCTCCTGTTTATATCTGTCAGCCAGGGGTCCCTGATTGGCCCAGGTTAACAGCCCCAATCAGGGAACTCTATTCCATGAAGTCCAACTGGCTGACTTCATTACAATCTCTACAGGAGTAAGGCCAATTTTGACAGATTTAAGAATGAACTTTCAGATGTTGATTGGCAGAGCCTAATTGCAGGTAAAGAGATGGTTGGAAAATGAAAGGAGATAATGAGAGTTCAGAGAAGGTGCGTTCCTGTTTGTGTGAAGGGCCAGGCTTGGAGGTGAATGCTGGATGACCTCAGAAATTGAGGCATATTTCCGGGATACACATCTCAGATCAAGGGAATCCCTACAGGAGTACCAGTGCAGCTGGAGAATACTCAAGAGGGATGAGGAGGGCATATCTTTGGAAAATAGGGTGAAGGAGAATCCAAAGAGATTCTACAAACATGTTAAGGACAAAAGGGTCACTAAGGAGAAAACAGGTCTCCTGAAAGATCAACATAGCTCTCTATGTGTGGAACCCCAGGAGATGGATGAGTTATTAAACAAGTATTTTGTGTCAGTATTTATTATGGCAAAGCATATGGAAGCAGGAGAACTTGGGGTAATAAATAGTGATAATTTGAAAAGCGTCCACATTACTGAAGAAGAGGTGCTGGATGTCTTAAAATCCATAAACATAGATAATACCCTGTCACCTGATCAGCTGTTTCCCAGAGCCTTGTGAGAAGCTAGGGAAGTGATTGCTAAGCCCCTGGCTAAGATATCTGTACCATCGCTAGGCACGGGTGAGGTGCCAGATGATTGGAAGTTGGCGAATGTAGTGCCATTATTTAAGAAAGGTGGTAAGGAGATGCCAGGGAATGACAGAATTGGTAAGCCTGACATCAGTTGTGGGGAAGTTTTCGGAGGGAATTCTGAGGGACAGGATTTACATGTATTTCGAAAGGCAGGGACTGACTAGGGATAACAAAGAAACAAAGAAACCTACAGCACAGGAACAGGCCCTTCGGCCCTCAAAGCCTGCGCCGATCAAGATCCTCTGTCTAACCTGTCATCTATTTTCTAACAGTCTGTGTCCGTTGCTCCCTGCCCATCCATGTACCTGTCCAAATATATCTTAAAGGACGTTATCGTGTCTGCGTCTACCACCTCCGCTGGCAACGCGTTCCAGGCACCCACCACCCTCTGTGTAAAGAACATTCCATGCATTTCTCCCTTAAACTTTCCTCCTCTCACTTTGAACTCATGACCCCTAGTAATTGAGTCCCCCACTCTGGGAAAAAGCTTCTTGCTATCCACCCTGTCTATACCCCTCATGATTTTGTAGACCTCAATCAGGTCCCCCCTCAATCTCCATCTTTCTAATGAAAATAATCCTAATCTATTCAACCTGTCTTCATAGCTAGCACACTCCATACCAGGCAACATCCTGGTGAACCTCCTCTGCACCCTTTCCAAAACATCCACATCCTTTTGGTAAATGTGGTGACCAAAACTGTACACAATATCCCAACTGTGGCCGAACCAAAGTTCTGTAAAGCTGCAGCGTAACTTGTCTATCCTTATACTCAATGGCCCTTTCAGTCAAGGCAAGCAGGTCAAAGGCCCTTTTTACTGCCTTATTTACCTGCGCTGCCACCTTCAGTGATCTGTGGACGTGAACACCCAGATCCCTCTGCATATTAGTAGTTTGTTTTATTAGTTCATGGGATAAGGGTGTCACAGGCTGGGCCAGCATTTATTGCCATCCCTAATTGCCCGGAGGGCAGTTATGAGTCAACCACATTGCTGTGGGTGTGGAGTCACATATGATTGAATAGTCTAATTCTGCTCCTATATCTTGTGGCTTTAAAACCTGAGGTGCTGAACGTGATCAATTCTCAACATGTTCAATCCAAGTTGATTGGAATTAGAAGTGGATATTTACAAGCAATCAATCTATAGCTGTCAATGATTCAGCTTCATCAATAGGAAATCCGGCAGATGTGTGAAGTCACCACATTTGTTTTTTATTTCCAGACCATTAGCCACAGCGATTGATTTTAAAAGAAAACAAAAAAGGAGGAAGCAATCACCTCTGCAGAAAGATGCCTTTTGTTTGGAGTGTGTTTGTGGAATTAAAAGTGATATGATTTTAATTTCAGATCATAGCTAAAACATTAATCAGTGGTTGCAACTTGCTTTAAGAATATTTTCTGTTTGAAATTAACTAACAATTTTGAACTTAGTAAAAAAGTCTAGTGGATGTTCCTTTTATTCTGAATTGTAGGACAAATTAGTTTCAATCTTTATTTCTCCTAGCACAGCTCTAACACCCTAATTGCAACAAACTGTTCCAACCTGATTCATAATGATCTGACCTGCTTCATTTTGCTTCCACAAGGGAGAAGCAAATTACTGCAGATGCTGGATTCTGGACTGAAAACTAAAAGTGCTGGAGATGACAGGCAGCATCCATGGAGAGGATGCACTCCAAAACACTGCCTGACCTGTTGTGATTTACAGGGTTTTTTTTGTTTTTTGTCATTTTGCATCCAGTTTGTTTCACAATGATCTGAGCTCCTTCACACTTCCCTTCACAGTGATCCTGACCCAAAGTTCACCACCAACAGTCTAATTCATAATGATTTTAACTTGCTGCACTCCTCCTGTTCTTGAATATACCGCATGCCATCACTCCACAGAGGCCAGGATCCTGACACCAAGTCCCCCTTTATTTACACAGGGAGAGTCCATGACACAGATCCAGCTCCCTCAGAGCCAACTCATAGAGTGAACAGAACCTCTGACACTCCTGTTTTACTGTCAGCCAGAGCTCCCTAATGGGACCAGATTAACAGCTCCAATCAGGAAACTCATATCCTATGTAATCCATCTGGCTGAGCTTGTTCCAATCACTACACCTCATGTCCCATGCTTTCTCCATCCATTGTGACCTGTGAGATACAATGTCCTTGGCATCTCAGTACTCAATCTATATGAACATGCTAACGAGGATCAGGAGTGGGACATTTGGCCCTTCAAGCCTGTTCCACCATTCCAGAGGATCACAGCTAATCTGACTGTCGCATCAACACTGTATCACTACCTAGCCCTGATCACTTTTCACTGCCTCCTTCATCAAGAATCTATCTACGATCAGTTTTAAAAGCATTCCCTTACCCTCCACTGTTCTCTGGGGAAGGTTTTAAAGACTCATAACGTTTAGAGAAAAGCACTCCTCCTCAGCTCTGTCTTCAATGGGAGACCCTTCTTTATGAACCTGTATCCCCTCTGCCTAGACCCTTCCAACAAGGGGGAGCAGCCTCAGTAACATTGCTGTCAAAGCCCCTCAGGATCTGTTATGTTTCAATCACATTCTCCATCACACTAAGGGCGAAGGGCCTGTTTCCAAACTGTTGGGATCTAATCTAATCTAACCTAATAGATACAGACCTGGCCCCTCCATCCTTCCCTCATTCAATAACTCCTTCACGGCAGGAATCAATTGGGGAACTTTCTCTGAACTGCTGTAAATGTATTTATATTTCTGTCCTTTACAAAAGAGGCCAGGGAATACAGGCATGGACTATTTTCTAAACGGTGAGAAAATTTGTAAAGCAGAAGTACAAAGGGATCTGGGAGTGTTAGTCCAGGATTCTCTAAAGATTAACTTGCAGGTAGAGTCCGTGATTAAGAAAGCAAATATATTGTTGTCATTTATCTCAAGAGGATTGGAATATAAAAGTAGCGATGTGCTTCTGAGGCTTTATAAAGCTCTAGTTAGGCCCCAGTTAGAATACTGTGTCCAATTTTGGACCCCACACCTCAGGAAGGACATACTAGCCCTGGAGCGTGTCCAGCGGAGATTCACACGGATGATCCCTGGAATGGTAGGTTTAATGTACGATGAACGGCTGAGGATCCTGGGATTGTACTCATTAGAGTTTAGAAGGTTGAGGGGAGATCTAATAGAAACTTACAAGATAATGTATTGCTTAGAAAGGGTGGATTCTAGGAAGTTGTTTCCATTAGGCGGGGAGTCTAGGACCCGTGGGCACAGCCTTAAAATTAGAGGGAGTAAATTTAAAACTTAAATGAGATGACATTTCTTCAGCCAGAGAGTGGTGGGCTTGTGGAAATCATTGCCAAGAAGCACAGTGGAGGCCGGGACGTTAAATGTCTTCAAGGCAGAGATCGACAAATTCTTGATCTCACAAGGAATCAAAGGCTACGGGGAGAGTGCAGGGAAGTGGAGTTGAAATGCCTATCAGCCATGATTTAAATGGCAGCGTGGACTCGATGGGCCAAATGGCCTTACTTCCACTCCTATGTCTTATGGTCTTGTACGATCTTATCAATGCCTTGTGTAGCTGCAGCAAAACATCCCTGACATGATAATGTGCTCCTGAGATGCTGCTTGGCCTGCTGTGTTCATCCAGCTCCATACTTTCTTATCTATGATATTCCATTCCCTTTGCCATAGCCAGCAACAACCAGCCAAGTTCCATTTGCCAGCCAGTACCCATTGATCAATGCAGCCCTTATCACCGAACAGTCTGTATATTACTGTGTGACAAGGTATGCTTCGATTGTGTGTTTGCAGGTTACAACAGCCTCAACATTGTGAGAGCTCAGACAATCCCACCGCACCTGATCCCTCAAACCTGTCTCTAACCATCGTGGCTGCGGCTCCCACAAGTGACAGGAAATTCAACAGCACGAATGGAACCAGAGCAGCTGCTGAGGGGATAGACTCCTTCAGTACTCTGCTGGTTATCTACTTTTAAATGTGCCAAATATTCCATTGTCAGGTTGCAGGAGCACAGAGCCATGAGAACATTTCCTCGTCAAAACACATTGGAGATTAATCAGTCTCATCAACTATCAGTGACTGTATTGCTGCGATGGCCATCAGGCAGCAGATGTGAGATAAGGTTTGAAACATTCCCGGGTGCTTACTCACACCTAAACATTCAGCCAAATTGTTTGTCGTTGTGGAAACAATTTCAAATTATTTCAATACTGTGGATGTGTAAGGGAAGGGTGACTCTTAACTAAAGGCACACAGACTGTAAGTTTGATTGTCACCCAGAGACAGTGTGACAATCTGAGTTCAGTAACAGAATGAGATCAGGGATGGGGGTCTTCAGTGAATGTGGAGAGGCTGGAGGAGCTTGGGTTTACAGCACAGGAGGTTCAGGGGGGTTTAATCGAGGTGTTCAAAATCATAGACACAATTTAATAAAAGATCAGGAATGGTGCTGTAATGAAGATCAGAAGAAGATCTTTGTGAAAAAAAATGCTTCTCTCATCATTAAGCCCAGTTTATCACCAAGAACTGCAACAGCTAACTGAACTAAGGACAGTGTCATTTCAAATTCAGAAAGCAGAAAATAAAGATCAGTTTACTCTGTGTCGAGATCACTAACAGAAACAGAACTTCAGTAGTGATTGAGAAAGACATATTAGAAGCTGCCTGGGCATGTAATACATTTTGAAAGTAGCTTCCATATTGTGATGTCCTTTAGAAACAGACCATAATCCTTTGGTAATATTAATGAACATCAAAGAAATGGCAAAATGTCACAAGGGTATTAAAATTCTGATGAAGATGCAAGAAATATGTTGCTATTGTGGAAAGTGTTCAAGGCAAGTATGAAAGCTGAGCAGATGCTTTGATGATAATACTAACTGAACAACCTGCACAAGACGATAAGAACTTCATCTAACAAGTTTTTTTTCAAATAAACCTGTTGAACTGTGACCTGGTGCCATGTGATTTCAGACTTTATCAAACAGCCTTTCCATCTTTGAGGAAACTGTCTGCAACAGGGGAAAATTACAGAAAACAACACACGGTCAGAAAAATTACATGGACAAGGTGAAAATTTGTTTACATAGCTCAAATATTTCAATCTGTGGAAAGGAATGAAAAGAAGGGAAAAAGATAAAATCAGGAAAGCAAACTGGGAGCATGTAGAAACACTGGAGGGCAAGGTTAGAGTAAGAGTAGTGGGGGATGAAAGAGGAAATTACAGGGGCCCTGATACAAATTTTTAATTCCTCTCTGGGCACAAGGGAGATGCCAGAGGATTGGAGGATGGCTAACATGGTCCCACTGTATAGAAAGGGTGGTAGAAACGCACCAGGAAAATACATACTGGTGAGTCTCACAACAGTAGGAGGGAAACTGGTGAAAATTCTGAAGGAGAGAATTTACCCTCATTTAGAGAATGAAGGTGTGATCAGGGATAGCCAGAATGGCATTGTCAGAGGGAGGTGATACAGTAAATCTGCTGAAAGGTTTTGAGATGATGATCAGGTTGATAGATGTTGGGAGTGTGGTGGGTTTAGTTTGTGTGGATTTCAGCGAAGCCTTTGAAGGTCCCACATGGGAAGCTGATAAAGAAGGTAAAAGCACACAGGCCCCATGGTAATTGGGCAATTTGGATCCAAAATTGTTTCAGTGACAGGAGACAGAGGGCGGTGGTAGAAGACTATTTGTGTGACTGAAGCCCAGTGTGCTGTGGTGTAGCACAAGGATCAGTTCTGGGTATCTTATTAAAGTCACACAGCATAGAAACAGGCCCTTCAGCCCACCATGTCTGTGCAAACCACTTACAAACTACACTAATCCCATTTACCTGCACTTAGTGCATAGCCCACTATGTGTTGGCATGTTAAGTGCCCATCCAGATGCTTCTGTAATGTTGTGAGTGTACCCGCCCCACCTCCCTCTTAGGCAGCACATTCCATATTTATACCACCTTCTAGGTGAAAATATTTTTTCTCATCTTTCCTCTAAACCACTTTCTCCCCACCTTAAATGCTTACCCTCTGCCATGGGAAGAGATTATCACAATCTTACTCTATCTATATCTCTTATAATTTTGTATATGTCAACCAGATACCCACACCACCACAGTCCCAACTCTACTCCGGCAAAAATAAAACCAGCCTACCCAGTCTCTCCTCATGACTGAGGTCTTCCAACTCAGGCAACATCCCGGTGAATCTCCTCTTCACCCCCTCCAGTATAATCACATCCTTCTGACAGTGTGGTGACCAGAACTGCACACAGTACTCCAGCTGCAACCAAACTAATGTTTTATAAAGTTGCAACAAGACTTCCTTGCTCCTATATTCCACACTCTGGCTAATGAAGACACACATCCTTCTTCACCACCCTGCCAGCCTGTGCTGGCACCTTCAGGGGTCCATGGGCCTGTATACAATGTCCCTTTGTTCCTCAGTATTCCCTAGGCACCTACCATTCATTATGTATATCCTTCCCTTATTAGACCTCCCAAAATGCATCACCTCACACTTAGTGCGATTCAATTCCATCTACCATTGTTCTGACCAATTTACCAGCTGATCAATATCAGCCTGTAGCCTGAGACCATCCTCCTCAATATCAATGGCACCATTATTTTTATGTTATCTGAAAACATTCACTATATCTTCTACATTCAAATGTAAACTGTTGGTCACGAGCTTCCAAACACAGAAACATCCCTCCACCATCAACTTTTATCTCCTAGTTGAAAGCCAGTTTTGGATTCAGTTTGCTAATTTGCCTTGGATGTGCTCTTACCTTTCGGACCAGCCTTCTAGTGGGACTCTCACAAAGACCTTACTGAAGCCCATGTAAAACACATCAACTGCAAAGTTCACATCAATATATTTAATCACCTCATTTAAATTCGTCAGACAGGATCTCCCTCTAATAAGTCCGTGCTGACTACCCCTGATCAATTCCTGCCTCTCCATGTAGTGCTTAATCCTATCCCTCAGGGTTTTGTGGGAAAAAGGCGGGGAAGTGGAGCTGAGGATTATCAGGTCAGCCAGGATGTCATTGAATGGTGGAGCGGACTTGACGGGCCGGATGGTCTTCTCCTACTCCAACATCTTATGATCCTATGGTGTAATATAGAACACTGACTGCAAAAGGGGCCAGTTTAATTCCACCATCTGACTTGCTTTTAGGGGAACTGTGCTGATTGCAATTAGATTCCTTGGTCTGAAGGAGCTGGGATCAGAATTCCTGCCTGGAAATGCAACATCAGTACAAATAGGAAAAAAATTCGGGTGACTGGCAATCCGAATTTTATTTACAGAACATCCCATTTGTACTCTTAAATGTGTAAATGTAAGTCACTTTGGCTACTCCCTGTCTGCAAAACTCTCATTTTCCCCACAGTGTGTGTGTGTTTGGGGAGAGATTTCTCCTGAATTTCTGATCATACAGAGGGAATGGTATACAGAACTTTCTTAAATTCAAACTTGAAACCAGGAGCTTGTGCCCAGAGATAACTAGTGGCTCAGACTGTGGCTTCAGATCAGTGTTGGTCTCACGTCAACACTTTGCATTGTTACTTCAGCAGCATTGAGTCAGAACAATTGCAGGGAAGTAAATGGAAAAATCCGGGTCTTTGATGCAGGAAAACTGACTATTTCAGGAGGCTCCATCTGTCAGTATATTTAGCCTCAGCTCATAATTTAAGAGAATGCCTGAGGCAAGGTACTGTGATAGATGGATAGCGTCCCTTGAGTTGGGAGATAGTCGTCACCAGGGGTGGGAAGTGAAGGGCTTCCAGGTTGATGTTAATCTGATGTGAAGCTTTCTGCTGATGAAACCGCCAATCATCGAATCAGAATATCACTGAATGTTTCCTTCAAGGCTTCATGGAATTATTGTCTTACAGCTCAGGAGGAAGCCATTCAGCCCCTAGTGCCTGAGATAGCTCTTTGAAAGATTTCTCCAATCGATCTCTCTCCACTGCTCTTTCCCTATAGGCCAGATAATGTTTCTCATTTCATGGGTTTCTCTAACTCTATTTACAGTTAGGACACAACCCACTTGAAAGAAATTACTGAAGCTTTGATTTTTAGGCCCTTACAGCAGCCACCCCCTTGATTTGAATTGTTGACCCGTTATTGGTCATACTTCCCAAGCTCTGGAATTCTGTGCCTAAACTTTCCGTCCATCTCACTTCACTGTGCCACATCCTATTAATGGCTCTTTCAGCTACAGTGTCTGGTTTTGTGGCTTGATAAAAAAGTTTGTTTCGATTCACTTCCAAAAAGCTTCTTGGAACATTTTATCAGGTCAAAGGCATCATATAAAGACAAATTATTGTTGTTTGTGAAGAAAGAAAATGCAGTCGCACCAAGAGAGAAACTGTTATTCAGAAGAAGCCAAGAAGTAAGGTCAAAAAAAATCAAAACTTATTTGCAAGCAATTACATCAGATCAAACTGGAGATGTGAGTGAAATTATCGGTAGAGATTGCATTGACATATCCAACAGTTTCATTACTACTGATCATTCTGTGAGTCAAAGGCCCAAGAGAATACTTTTGTAAACAATTAGTCATTGTACAATGTTCTGCACATGTTCCTGAATACTGGCGCCAGCAGCTGCTGGAATCAAGGTAATCTCACCAGAGACAGTAACCTCAAGGCCCAGGACTATTAATGTTCTGGGGGTATTGGCTCAAATCCCATGATGAAAGTGGAACTTAAATTTAACAATAAATCAGTGATTAAAAACTTGTCAGAAACTATGTGACGAGAAATCAGAGTTAACGTTGCAGGTCTGATGACCCTTCCTCAGAACGCATTCCTGAGTTCTGAGGAAGGGTCGCTGCACCCGAAACAGGAACTCTAATTTCTCTTCAAAGGTGTCGCCAGACCTACTGAGCTTTTCCAGCAACTTTGTTTTTGTTCCTGCTTTACAGCATCCACAGCCATAGAACAGTACAGCACAGTCCAGGCCCTTCGGCCCACGATGTTGTGCCGAACTTTTACCCTAATCCTAAAATCTATCTAACGTCCACCCCTACCTTATACTATCATCCATATTCCTATCTAATAGCCGCTGAAATGCCCCTAATGAGGTTGACTCCACTACCCTCTCCGGCAATGTATTCTGCCCCACGACCACTCTCTGAGTAAAGAACCTACCTCTGACGTCTCCCCTATATCTGCCTCCAATCACTTTAAAACTATTTCCCTCGTAATAGCTACCTCCATCCTAGGAAACAGTCTCTGGCTGCTCTTTCAGTTTTTGACACAAATCATTGCTGGTTGTCACAAACAGAGGAAATGTGCCTCCTGCCTTGGTCTGACTGACCTTCAACATGGAGCAAGTAAAGTCCAAACTTTATGCTGTTCAACAGAAACAAAGTCAGGCTTTCACAGTGACAGCCACAACAATGACAACTCCTTGGACTGTCAACGCCAACAAATTCCATTTACATAGCACCTTTAACACAATTAACCATCCTAATGTGCCTGAAAAATCTAAAGTTACAGGAGGGCATGCCAGGAGGTGTACCAGTCATGCTTCAAGTAGAAGTATCAACCTGGTGACCCTACCAGACAGGACTACCTGTATTCCAAACAGCATAAGGAGCATGTGATAGACTGAGCTAAACGGTCCCACAACCAATCTCTCAGATCCAGGCCCTGCAGTCCTGCCAGATAACTCAATTAATCAACAAACTGAAGGATGGAGGAGCCCAGCACATCGGTGCAAAAGATAAGAATGAAGCATTCGCAGCAATCTTCAGCCAGAAGTGCCAAGTGGATGATCCATCTCAGCCTCCTCCAGTGGTCCCCAGCATCACAGATACCAGTCTTCAGCCAAGTCGATTCACTCCACGTGATATCAAGAAACAGTTGGAGACACTGGACACTGCAAAGGCTACAGGCCCTGACAACATTCCAACAATAGTGTTAAAGACTTGTGCTCCAGGACTTGCCGCTCCCCCTTAGCCAAGCTGGTCCAGTACAGGCACGACAGACACTGGTATCTACCCAACAATGTGGAAACTTTCCCAAGTGTGTTCTGTCCATAAAAAGCAGGACAAATCCAACTCGGCCAATTACAGCCCCATCAGTCTCCTCTAGATCATCAGGAAAGTGATGGAAGATGTCAGTAACAGTGCTACCAAGCAGCACCTGCTCAGCAATAACCTGTGATACTCCCCATAATCAAAAATACAACTTGACCCCCACCCACCTTTCCTCCACCTCTGTCTTATGAAGTCCACACTCCCTTCCAACCCCACCACACCCGGCACCTTCCCTTGCAACCGCAGGAAGTGCTACACTTGCCCCCTCGTCCCTCACCCCCATCGCAGGTCCCAAGATGACGTTCCATATTAAGCAGATGTTCACCTGCACATACCGATCTGAAGCCCATCTAACCTACACTATTCCATGTACGTCCATATGCTTATCCAATGACGACTTAAATGTACCTAAAGTTGGCGAATCTACTACCGTTGCAGGCAAAGCGTTCAATTCCCTTACTACTCTCTGAGTAAAGAAACTACCTCTGACATCTGTCCTGTATCTTTCACCCCTCAATTTAAAGCTATGCCCCCTCGTGCTCGCCATCACCATCCTAGGAAAAAGGCTCTCCCTATCCACCCTATCTAACCCTCTGATTATTTTATATGTCTCAATTAAGTCACCTCTCAACCTTCTTCTCTCCAATGAAAACAGCCTCAAGTCCCTCAGCCTTTCCTCGTAAGACCTTCCCTCCATACCAGGCAACATCCCAGTAAATCTCCTCGGCACCCTTTCCAAAGCTTCCACATCTTTCTTATAATGCGGTGACCAGAACTGTACGCAATACTCCAAGTGCGGCTGCACCAGAGTTTTGTACAGCTTCACCATAACCTCTTGGTTCCGGAACTCGATCCCTCTATTAATAAAAGCTAAAACACTGTATACCTTCTTAACAGCCCTGTCAACCTGGGTGGCAACTTTCAAGGATCTGTGTACATGGACACCGAGATCGCTCTGCTCATCTACACTACTAAGAATCTTACCATTAGCCCTATACTTTGCCTTCTGGTTACTCCTACCAAAGTGCATCACCTCACACTTGTGTGCATTAAACTCCATTTGCCACCTCTCAGCCCAGCTCTGCAGCTTATCTATGTCTCTCTGCAACCTACAGCATCCTTCGTCACTATCCACAACTCCACCGACCTTAGTGTCGTCTGCAAATTTACTCACCCATCCTTCTACGCCCTCATCCAGGTCATTTATAAAAATGGCAAACAGCAGTGGACCCAACACCGACCCTTGCAGTACACCACTAGTAACTGGTCTCCAGGATGAACATTTCCCATCAACTACCACCCTCTGTCTTCTTTCAGCAAGCCAATTTCCAATCCAAACTGCTATATCTCCCACAATTCCATTCCTCTGCATTTTGTACAATAGCCTATTGTGGGGAACCTTATCGAACGCCTTGCTGAAATCCATATACACCACATCAACCGGTTTACTCTCATCTACTTGTTTGGTCACCTTCTCAAAGAACTCAATAAGGTTTGTGAGGCACGACCTACCCTTCACAAAACCGTGCTGACTATCCCTAATCAATTTATTCTTTTCTAGATGATTATAAATCCTGTCCCTTATAACCTTTCCAATACTTTACCAACAACTGAGGTAAGGCTCACTGGTCTATAATTACCAGGGTTGTCTCTACTCCCCTTCTTGAACAGGGGAACCACATTTGCTATCCTCCAGTCATCTGGCACTATTCCTGTAGACAATGATGAGTTAAAGATCAATGCCAAAGGCTCTGCAATCTCCTCCCTGGCTTCCCAGAGGATCCCAGGATAAATCCCATCTGGCCCAGGGGACTTATCTATCTTCACCTTCTGAAGGATTTCTAATACCTCTTCCTTGTGAACCTCAATCCCACCTAGTCTAGTAGCCTATATCTCAGTATTCTCCTCGACAACATTGTTGTTTTCTACAGTGAATACTGTCGAAAACTATTCATTTAGTGGTTCCCCTATCTTCTGAGATACTTCTGAGATTTTTTTTTCCTCTTTCAGAGAAGGAGCGGGAGCATCAGAGGAAGTGACGAGGACCAGAGGGGCAGCCGGGAAGGAAAGCAGTGAGTATAAATACTCACCCTTCGACGCCAACGGCCTTTTTGAGTGCGAGCAGCAGCGGAGGCAAGACGGACCCGGAAGACTGCAGCTAAGGTAAAGCAGTTTATTTTTAAAATTACTTACCGGTAGCGGGCAGCGGTGTTTTTTTTTCCTCTTTCAGAGAAGGAGCGGGAGCATCAGAGGAAGTGACGAGGACCAGAGGGGCAGCCGGGAAGGAAAGCAGTGACCATATATATCAGCAAGGCGGCTTAACCCGAGACTCTACAACTGTAGAGTCTCCCACCCGCCCTCCTCCTCTAACCTAGTTAATAAGGTAAGGTTCATTCTAAACTTTCTCTATTGAACATAAGTTTGTTATTAATTTGTTATTATTACTTGAAGTGAGCTTTCTGCTTTAGTATTGAGTGGGTGTTCAGATAAGTGGGGTATGGATGCTAGGGCAGTTGCTTGCTCCTCCTGCAAAATGTGGCAGTTGGGAGATGTGGCACACGTCTCCGCTGGCTACATCTGCGGGAAGTGCACCCAGCTACAGCTCCTTGAAAACCGTGTTAGGGAAATGGAGCTGGAGCTGGATGAACTACGGATCATTCGGGAGGCAGAGGGGGTAATTGAGAGGAGTTATCGGGAGTTGGTCACTCCTAAGGCTCAGGACGAGGATAGATGGGTTACAGTTAGGGGGAGGAAAGGGGACAGACAGACAGTGCAGAGATCCCCTGTGGGCATTCCCCTCAGCAATAAGTATACCGTTTTGGATACTGCTGGGGGGGTTGACCTACCAGAGGAAAGCCATAGTAGTCAGTTCTCTGGCACTGAGCCTGACACTGTGGCAAAGAAGGGAAGGGGGCAGAATAGAAAAGTACTCGTGGTAGGGGACTCGATAGTTAGGGGAATCGACAGGAGATTTTGTGGGCAAGATCGGGATTCCCGGAAGGTATGTTGCCTCCCTGGTGCCAGGGTCCGGGACGTCTCCGATCGGGTGTATAAAGTTCTGAAAGGGGAGGGTGAACAGCCAGAAATCGTGTTACATATTGGCACAAATGATATAGCCAGAAATAGGTTTGAGGATATAAAAAGTGATTTCAGGGAGTTAGGATGGAAGCTGCAGAGCAGGACGAACAGAGTAGTGTTCTCTGGTTTACTACCGGTGCCACGAGATAGCGAGGTGAGGAACAGGGAGCGGGCGCAGCTGAACACGTGGCTACGCAGCTGGTGTAGGAGGGAGGGTTTCAGATATGTTGATAATTGGGATGCCTTCTGGGGAAGGTGGGACCTGTACAAGAAGGACGGGTTGCATCTGAACTGGAAGGGGACCAATGTCCTGGGTGGAAGGTTTGCTCGAGTAGTTCGAGAGGGTTTAAACTAGTATGGCAGGGGGGTGGGAACCTGAGCTGTATACCAGAGGTGAGCGTTGATGCAGGTGAGGCAGTAGCAAGAGGTAGACCAGCTAGTGGGAAGGATTTTCCTGGGAAGGAACCAAGGGATCGGTTAAAGTGTGTTTGCTTTAATGCAAGGAGTATCAGGAATAAAAGTGATGAACTTAGAGCATGGATCAGTACCTGGTGCTATGATGTTGTGGTCATAACAGAGACATGGGTTTCTCATGGGCTGGAATGGTTGCTGGATATTCCAGGGTTTAGAACATTTAAAAAGAATAGGGAGGGGGGAAAAAGAGGAGGGGGTGTAGCACTACTAATCAGAGAGGGTATCACAGCTACAGAAGCTTCCATTGTCGAGGAAGATCTGCCTACTGAGTCAGTATGGGTGGAAATTAGGAACAGCAAGGGAGTAGTCACCTCGTTAGGGGTTTACTACAGGCCCCCCAATAGCAGCAGGGAGATTGTAGAAAGCATAGGTCGACAGATTTTGGAAAAGTGTGGACGCAGTAGGGTTGTTGTAATGGGTGACTTCAACTTTCCTAATATTGATTGGAACCTCCTTCGAGCAGAAGATTTGAATGGAGCTGTTTTTGTAAGGTGTGTTCAGGAGGGTTTCCTAACGCAGTACGTTGACAGGCCGACGAGGGGAGAGGCCATTCTAGACTTGGTGCTCGGAAACGAGCCGGGGCAGGTATCAGATCTTGTGGTGGGAGAGCATTTTGGTGATAGTGACCATAACACTCTCTCATTCTACATAGCTATGGAGAAGGAGAGGATTAGGCAGAATGGGAGGATATTTAATTGGGGAAGAGGAAACTATGATGCGATTAGACACGAGTTAGGAAGCATGGACTGGGAGCAGTTGTTCCATGGTAAGGGAACTATAGACATGTGGAGATGGTTTAAGGAACAGTTGTTGGGAGTGATGAGTAAATATGTCCCTCTGAGACAGGCAAGACGGGGTAAGATAAAGGAACCTTGGATGACGAGAGCGGTGGAGCTTCTAGTGAAAAGGAAGAAGGTAGCTTACATAAGGTGGAGGAAGCTAGGGTCAAGTTCAGCTAGAGAGGATTACATGCAGGCAAGGAAGGAGCTCAAAAATGGTCTGAGGAGAGCCAGGAGGGGGCACGAGAAAGGCTTGGCAGAAGGAATCCGGGAAAACACAAAGGCATTTTACACTTACGTGAGGAATAAGAGAATGGTCAAAGAAAGAGTAGGGCCGATCAGGGATAGCATAGGGAACTTGTGTGTGGAGCCTGAGGAGGTAGGGGAAGCCCTAAATGAGTTTTTTGCTTCTGTCTTTACGAAAGAAACGACCTGTGTAGTGAATGAAACCTTTGAAGAGCAGGTGTGCATGCTGGAATGGATAGAGATAGAGGAAGCTGATGTACTGAAAATTTTGTCAAACATTAAGATTGACAAGTCGCCAGGCCCGGATCAGATTTGTCCTCGGCTGCTTTGGGAAGCGAGAAATGCAATTGCTTCGCCACTTGCGAAGATCTTTGCATCCTCGCTCTCCACTGGAGTCGTACCTGAGGACTGGAGAGAGGCAAATGTAATTCCTCTCTTCAAGAAAGGAAATAGGGAAATCCCCGGCAATTATAGACCGGTAAGTCTCACGTCTGTTGTCTGCAAGGTGTTAGAAAGGATTCTGAGGGATAAGATTTATGACCATCTGGAAGAGCATGGCTTGATCAAATACAGTCAACACGGCTTTGTGAGGGGTAGGTCATGCCTTACAAACCTTATCGAGTTTTTTGAGGATGTGACTAGGAAGGTTGATGAGGGTCGAGCTGTGGATGTGGTGTATATGGACTTCAGTAAGGCATTTGATAAGGTTCCCCATGGAAGGCTCATTCAGAAGGTCAGGAGGAATGGGATACAGGGGAACTTAGCTGCTTGGATACAGAATTGGCTGGCCAACAGAAGACAGCGAGTGGTAGTAGAAGGAAAATATTCTGCCTGGAAGTCAGTGGTGAGTGGGGTTCCACAGGGCTCTGTCCTTGGGCCTCTACTGTTTGTAATTTTTATTAATGACTTGGACGAGGGAATTGAAGGATGGGTCAGCAAGTTTGCAGACGACACAAAGGTCGGAGGTGTCGTTGACAGTGTAGAGGGCTGTTGTAGGCTGCAGCGGGACATTGACAGGATGCAGAGATGGGCTGAGAGGTGGCAGATGGAGTTCAACCTGGATAAATGCGAGGTGATGCATTTTGGAAGGTCGAATTTGAAAGCTGAGTACAGGATTAAGGATAGGATTCTTGGCAGCGTGGAGGAACAGAGGGATCTTGGTGTGCAGATACATAGATCCCTTAAAATGGCCACCCAAGTGGACAGGGTTGTTAAGAAAGCATATGGTGTTTTGGCTTTCATTAACAGGGGGATTGAGTTTAAGAGTCGTGAGATCTTGTTGCAGCTCTATAAAACTTTGGTTAGACCGCACTTGGAATACTGCGTCCAGTTCTGGGCGCCCTATTATAGGAAAGATGTGGATGCTTTGGAGAGGGTTCAGAGGAGGTTTACCAGGATGCTGCCTGGACTGGAGGGCTTATCTTATGAAGAGAGGTTGACTGAGCTCGGTCTCTTTTCATTGGAGAAAAGGAGGAGGAGAGGGGACCTAATTGAGGTATACAAGATAATGAGAGGCATAGATAGAGTCGATAGCCAGAGACTATTTCCCAGGGCAGAAATGGCTAGCACGAGGGGTCATAGTTTTAAGCTGGTTGGTGGAAAGTATAGAGGGGATGTCAGAGGCAGGTTCTTTACGCAGAGAGTTGTGAGAGCATGGAATGCGTTGCCAGCAGCAGTTGTGGAAGCAAGGTCATTGGGGTCATTTAAGAGACTGCTGGACATGCATATGGTCACAGAAATTTGAGGGTGCATCCATGAGGATCAATGGTCGGCACAACATTGTGGGCTGAAGGGCCTGTTCTGTGCTGTACTGTTCTATGTTCTATGTTCTATGTTCTATGTTCTCTGACTCCACACACCTGGCTACCTTGTAACCCTCAAGTGCCCTAACTGAGCCTTCACATCTCATTTTAGGAGGGAATCTGACATTACATCATTCACTTCGTTCAGTTATAATCATACAATCAAAGTCTACTTCTTCAGTCAACTAATATTACAATATTTTCTTCTGCTTCACTGTAGCCAATGTAGATTTTAATACTTTGGTATCATGTGACTCTAATTACTGATGATAATACAATTCTTTTTCTTTATCATTCACAGGATGAAGATGTCATTGCCCATCCCTAATTGCCCAGAGTGCAGCGAAGAGTCAACCACATTGCTGTGGGTCTGGAGTCATATGTAGGCCAGACCAGGTAAGGATGGCAGTTTCCTTCCCTAAAGGACATTAGTGAACCAGATGGGTTTTTCCAACCATTGACAATGGGTTTATGAACATCATTAGATTCTTAATTCCAGATACTTTTGGAATTCAAATTTCACCATCTGCTGTGGCAGGATTCAAACCTGGGTCCCCAGAACATTATCAGCCTCTCTGGTTTAACAGTCCAGTGATAATCCTACTAGGACATTCCCTCTCCCTTACAGCTTTGAGTTCTAGCCATAATGCTGAGGAAGAGGAGCCGACACTTTGCCATTTGAACCTGCTGTACCATTCCACATGCACACGGCTGATCCTCTATCTCAATGTGATGTTCCTGCTTTCTACCCAGCCCTTGATGTATTTGAAATCTGAAAGCTTATTTAACCCTTCTTTGAACATACCACATGGCTTGGCCTCAGGAGTGAATTGCACATGCTTATCACCCTCAGAGAAGAACTATTGCCTCAGCCAGGTCCTAAAGAGACTGTGCTCCTGGTTCTAGATTTCCCAACCAAAGAAAATATCTTCCCTGCAACAAGTAATCATCATAAAATCTGGCCCAAAACATCGACACTGACTTCTGAATCTCACCCAGACTCAATCCCCCTACCCTATCCCTGCATTTCTCACGGTTAATCCAACTAACCTACTCATCCCTGGACACTATGGGAAATTTAACATGGCCAATCCATTTGACCTGGACATCTTTGGAGTCTAGGAGGAAACCAGTGCAAACCCTTGGAGAACATGCAAACTCCACGCAGGCAGCTACTTGAGGCTGAAACCAAGCCCAGGTCCCTGCTGCTGTGAGGCAGCAGTGCTTACCGCTGAGCCACCGTGCCGCCAAGTCTATACAGCTCTATCAGAATTTAATATGTTTCAATCAGATTCCCTCACCCTTCGAAAGCCCAGTTAAAGTAATCTCTCCTCACAGGACAGTCCTACCATCCCCAGCATCAGGCTGGTGAACCTTCACTGCACTCCCTGTATGGTAAACAGATCCTCTCTTAGGTACAGAGGTGGGGCCTGCACACAATACTCCAGATGCGGCTTTACGTCCATCAAACCTCTAAAGGCTTCTGACTGTCATGGCCACGCCCACAAACTGTTCAGTTTCCTGGGAGCCAATCACATAATTGACGCTTAGAAACACAGAAACATAGAAGATAGGAGCAGGAGGAGGCCATTCAGCCCTTCAAGCCTGCTCTGCCATACATTACGATCATGGCTGATCATCTAACTCAACAGCCTAACCCTGCTTTCTCCCCATAACCTTTGAACCTATTCACCCCAAGTGCTATATCTAGTCACCTCTTGAATGCATTTGTTGTTTTGGCATCAACTACTTCCTGTGGTAATGAATTCCACAGTCTCACCACTCTTTGGGTAAAGAAATGTCTCCTCACCTCCGTCCTAAATGGTCTACACTGAATCCTCGTACTGTTACCTCTGGTTCTGTACACACCCACCATCAGGAACATCCTCCCTGCATCTACCCTGCCCAGTCCTGTTAGAATTTTATAAGTCTTTATGAGATGCCCCCTCATTTGTCTGAACTCCAGTGAAAACAATCCCAAACCAGTCAATCTCTCCTCATACGTCAGACCCACAATCCCCGGAATCAGCCAGGTAAACCTTCACCGCCCTCCCTTGAGAGCAAGAACATCCTTCCTCAGAAAAGGAGACCAAAACTGCACACAATATTCCAGGTGTGGCCTCACCAAGGCCCCGTATAATTGCAACAGCACATCCCTGTTGCTGTACTCGAAACCTCTCCCAGTGAAGGCCAACATACCATTTGCCTTCTTTACCACCTGCTGCACCTGCATGCCTACCTTCAGCGACTGGTGCACAAGGACATCCAGCTCCCACTGCACACTCCCCTCTCCCAATTTACAGCCTTTCAGCTAGTAATCTGCAATAGAGATAGCAGGAACTGCACATGCTGAAGAGTCTGAAATAAAAAGGTGTGAAGCTGGATGAACACAGCAGGCCAAGCAGAATCAGAGGAGCAGGAAGGCTGGTGTTTCGGGTCGAGACCCTTCTTCAGAAATGAGAGAGGGGAAGGGGATTCTAAAATAAATAGGGAGACAGGGGGAGGAGGATAGAAGATGGATAGAGGAGAAGACAGATGGAGAGGAGACAGACAGGTCAAAGAGGTGAGGATGAAGCCAGTAAAGTTGACTGTAGGTGGGGAGTTAGAGAGGGGATAGGTCAGTCCAGGGAGGATGAATAGGTCAGAGGGGTGGGATGAGGCTAATAAGTAGGAGATAGGGGTAGGGTTTGAGGTGGGAGGTGGTGTTAGGTGGGAGGAAGGGCAGGTTAGGGAGACAGGGATGAGCTGGGCTGGTTTCGGGATGCGGTTGGGGGAGGGGAGATTTTGAAGCTTATGAAATCCACACTGATACCATTGGACTGCAGGGTTCCCAAGCAGAATATGAGTTGCTGTTCCTGCAACCGCAGGAAGTGCTGTACCTGCCCCCACACATCCCCCTCACCCCAATCCCAGGCCCCAAGAAAACCATCCACATGAAACAGATGTTCACCTGCACATCTGCCAATGTGATATACTGCATCCTCTGTACACGTTGTGGCTTCCTCTACATCAGGGAAACCAAGCACAGGCTTGGGGACTGCTTTGCAGAACACCTACACTTGGTTCGCAATAAACCACTGCACCTCCCAGTCGCGAACCATTTTAACTCCCCCTCCCATTCCTCAGACAACATGTCCATCATGGGCCTCCTGCAGTGCCACAATGATGCCACCCGAAGGTTGCAGGAACAGCAACTCATATTCCGCTTGGTATCAATGTGGATTTCACAAGCTTCAAAATCTCCCCTCCCCCACCACATCCCAAAACCAGCCCAGCTCATCCCTGCCTCCCTAACCTGTTCTTCCTCTCACCTATCCCCTCCTCGCACCTCAAGCCCCACCCCCATTTCCTGCCTACTAACCTCATCGCGCCCCCTTGACCTGTCTCTCCTCCCTGGGCTGACCTATCCCCTCCCTACCTCCCCACCTACAGTCACCTTTACTGGCTCCATCCCCACCTCCTTGTTCTGTCTCCTCTCCACCTATCTTCTCCTCTACCCATCTTCTATCCGCCTCCCCCTCTCTCCCTATTTATTTCAGAATCTCCTTCCCCTCCCCCATTTCTGAAGAAGGGTCTCGACCCAAAACATCAGCCTTCCTGCTCCTCTGATGCTGCTTGGCCTGCTGTGTTTGTCCAGCTCCACACCTTGTTGTAGTGAATCTGCCATTGAATTGTCCACTCATCCACCCCATCGAGATCATGCTGAAGGATCTCGACATCCTCGGTACAGTTCACCCTCCCACCCAACTTGGTAACATCTACAAACTTTGAGGTGTTACATTTTGTTCCCTCACCCAAATCATTAATAAATATTGTGAATAGCTGGGATCCCAGCACCAATCCCTGTGGCACCTCACTAGTTATTCCCCGCCAATTTGAAAAAGACCCATTAACACCTTCCCTTTGTTTTCTCTCGACTAACCAGTTTGCTATCCACTTCAATACACTTCTCCCAATCCCACGCACTTTAATCTTACACATTAATCTCTTATGTGGGACTTTATCAAATGCTTTCTGAAAGTCCAAAGATATGACATCGACTGGCTCCTCCTTGTCATTCCCCTCAACAGGTATAACTGTTTTGCATGGGAATGGCCACAGGAGATTCCTGCACTACCTGCCTATCTCTATTGATAACACAGTATGGAGCTGGAGGAACACAGCAGGCTGGGCAGCATCAGATGAGCAGGAAAAGCTGAAAGGTCAACTTTCCTGCTCCTCTCATGCTGCCTGGTCTGCTGTGTTCTTCCAACTCCACACTGTACTGTCTCTAACTCCAGCGTCTGCAGTTCTTACTGTCTCTGCCTGTCTGTCTTGCTGGTGGTTACCCATTCCCTTCCCGCCTGCAGAGTGTGAGCCTGTGGTGTGACCACCTCTCTATACATGCTATCCATGTTACTCTGCGTCTCGCAAATGCCCCACAGTGTCCCCAGCCACTGCTCCTGCTCTGAAACTCAAGCTCCCAGGAGCTGTAGCTGGAGACCCTTCCTGCACACATGTTGACCCAGGGGAGTGGGACTGTCTCTGGCCTGCCACATGGAGCAAGAAGAGCAAACCAAGCCCTGAGCTCTCCTGCTGCGGGTTACCTCTTTAAATTATATCTTGGAGAGTACTTTATATTAAATTAAATCAAATCCGGTTACGCAGACATTTCGTCACCGTGCTGGGTAACATTCTCAGTGCAGCCCCCATTGAAGCGCTGGTGTGTTTTCCCGCCTGGATTTTAAACTCTGGAGTCCATTGAGCTCGATCACCTCACTTTTGGTTTTCCTTCTCAGTGGAGTGTATATGGGATCAAGTTCTATGTGTTTATTGATGGCTTTCTTCATGGAGTGCCATGCTTCCAGGAATTCCCATGCCTGCCTCTGCCCAGCCTGTCCCAGGATCTTGGTGTTGTCCCAGTCGAATTGATGGTTCTCCTTGTCCATGTGGATTGAGATGACTATTGGTCATGTCTTTTTGTAGCCAGTTGGTGTTCGTGTTCTCTTGTTGTTAGTTTCCTTCCTGTTTGTCTGATGTAGTGTTTCTCACAATCTCTGCAGGGGATCTTGTAGATGACGTTGGTCCTGTCCATGGCAGGGAGTGGGTCTTCAGTTCGGGTGAGCAGTTGTCATTAGGGTTGATGTGGGTTTGTGTGTCACTCTGATGCCCAGCGGTTGTAGGAGTCTTGTGGTCATTTCCGATGTGTTCCTGATGTAGGGTAGCGTGATGAGTGTGTGTCTTCCTGGTGGCAATCATGTGATAGGGACCTACTGATCCCAGTTTTTGGATATCCATTGTCCTTGAAAACCTGGAAGAGGTATTCTGCTTATTCTCAGCGTAGCTCTGTGCTGCACATGGATCAGGAGAACCACTAACTCGACTGGGACAACACCAAGATCCTGGGACAGGCTAAGCAGTGACAGGCACGAGAATTCCTAGAAACCTGGCACTCCATGAAGAAAACCATTAATAAACACATAGAACTCGACCCCATATACACACCTCTGTGAAGGAAAACCGGAAGTGAGGTAATCCAGCTCAATGGACCCCAGAGTCTAAAATCCAGGCGGGAAAACACACCGACGCTTCATCAGGGGCTGCACTGAGGACGTTACTCAGCACGGTAATGAAACGTCTGCAGAACAACAACCAGCTCAGCTAGCCAACCAACCTCAACAGCCACAACCCGAGCTACAGATCTACTCTAAAGTCCAGGTACCTGTGGCCCTTCTTTCCCCCTCCACGTACTATCCTTACACATTAGAAACCAAAAAGAGTACTATAGCCAATAGAAGTTGTGAGGACTTACCTACTGTACAGTTACTCACCAATCAAATTACTCTCTCCTAGTCATGTGCAGCTGGGTTCACGCTCACTCTCACTCTCACTCTCACAGTCTTCACTACGGTCTGTTTTTGGCTGCTGGCTAGAAGAAGGAGGAAAACACTGATGTCAGGACTGTCCCTTGACAACCCATCTTCCACAAACACCTGATTGGTTGTGGCGATTGTACTGGTGCAAACCTTTACCCCAACCACCAATCAGCATCGTCGCTGCCCTCTGCTGTTAGCAAGAGGCCTTTGGCATTGAAAACTGGTCGGCACTCCACAGACCAATCAGCAACTAGTTTCCAGCCAAATCTCCTTATATACCCTCTACCTCTGATGCCATCTCGGCTGCAAATAAATGCCTCCACTGTTTGAAGAAATAACAGGGTAAACTGCAGTTACAATAAAGTTACTCACTTTTAAACATTCAGAATTCTTTCCTTACATCTTGGTTCATAAAATAATATTTTTCTTATTTTACTCTATGATTGAAAATACAGAAAAAAACACACATCCTTACAGACCAGATAATAAGCGAGGACTCACCAAAAGCCAGAATACAAGTATATAAACAAGTTATAAGCTTGAACCCTCTGGGTATTTCACTAATCAGAATATCTGATGTTCAGAAATGGGAATAGGACAACATTCCAACATCCACAGCTCTCATTGTTAAATAAATAGCTCATTGTCAAATGTGATGGCAAAGTTTTACACACGAAATAGGGAAATCCCCGGCAATTATAGACCGGTAAGTCTCACGTCTGTCGTCTGCAAGGTGTTAGAAAGGATTCTGAGGGATAAGATTTATGACCATCTGGAAGAGCATGGCTTGATCAAATACAGTCAACACCTTACAAACCTTATCGAGTTTTTTGAGGATGTGACTAGAAAAGTTGATGAGGGTCGAGCTGTGGATGTGGTGTATATGGACTTCAGTAAGGCATTTGATAAGGTTCCCCATGGTAGGCTCATTCAGAAGGTCAGGAGGAATGGGATACAGGGGAACTTAGCTGCTTGGATACAGAATTGGCTGGCCAACAGAAGACAGCGAGTGGTAGTAGAAGGAAAATATTCTGCCTGGAAGTCAGTGGTGAGTGGAGTTCCACAGGGCTCTGTCCTTGGGCCTCTACTATTTGTAATTTTTATTAATGACTTGGATGAGGGAATTGAAGGATGGGTCAGCAAGTTTGCAGACGACACAAAGGTCGGAGGTGTCGTTGACAGTGTAGAGGGCTGTTGTAGGCTGCAGCGGGACATTGACAGGATGCAGAGATGGGCTGAGAGGTGGCAGATGGAGTTCAACCTGGATAAATGCGAGGTGATGCATTTTGGAAGGTCGAATTTGAAAGCTGAGTACAGGATTAAGGATAGGATTCTTGGCAGCGTGGAGGAACAGAGGGATCTTGGTGTGCAGATACATAGATCCCTTAAAATGGCCACCCAAGTGGACAGGGTTGTTAAGAAAGCATATGGTGTTTTGGCTTTCATTAACAGGGGGATTGAGTTTAAGAGTCGTGAGATCTTGTTGCAGCTCTATAAAACTTTGGTTAGACCGCACTTGGAATACTGCGTCCAGTTCTGGGCGCCCTATTATAGGAAAGATGTGGATGCTTTGGAGAGGGTTCAGAGGAGGTTTACCAGGATGCTGCCTGGACTGGAGGGTTTATCTTATGAAGAGAGGTTGACTGAGCTCGGTCTCTTTTCATTGGAGAAAAGGAGGAGGAGAGGGGACCTAATTGAGGCATACAAGATAATGAGAGGCATAGATAGAGTTGATAGCCAGAGACTATTTCCCAGGGCAGAAATGGCTAGCACGAGGGGTCATAGTTTTAAGCTGGTTGGTGGAAAGTATAGAGGGGATGTCAGAGGCAGGTTCTTTACGCAGAGAGTTGTGAGAGCATGGAATGCGTTGCCAGCAGCAGTTGTGGAAGCAAGGTCATTGGGGTCATTTAAGAGACTGCTGGACATGTATATGGTCACAGAAATTTGAGGGTGCATACATGAGGATCAATGGTCGGCACAACATTGTGGGCTGAAGGGCCTGTTCTGTGCTGTACTGTTCTATGTTCTATGTCTATCAGACCCCAGCGGGAGGCTTGTGTGCAATCCTGGGCCCTGCTCTTAGGAAGCATGTCAGGCTCTTGGAGAGGGTGTAGAGGAGATTCACTGGAATGGGAAGACAGATGAGGGACTTCAGTGAATGTGGAGAGACTGGAGAAGCTGGGATTGTTCACCTTAGAGCAGAAAAGGTTCAGGGGGTTTAATCAAGGTGTTCAAAATCATGAAGAGAGTCTGATCGAGTAAATCATGAGAAGGTGTTTCCAGAGGTAGGATGGACAGTGAGCATAGGGAGACAGATTGAAGGGAATTGGGAGAAGCCCCATAGGAAGAGACTGAGGGGGATTGTTTTACACAGTGAGTTGTTGGGATCTGGAACGTGCTGCCTGGAAGGGCAATGGGAGCAGATTCAATCATCACTTTGAAACAGGGAATTGAAAGGAAAGGGTTTGATGGGCTCACGGCAACAAGCAGAGGAATTAGAATAACTGGATAAGCTTCATGAAGAGATGGTACAGACACATTGGAGGGAGTGGCATTATTCTGTGCTGGGGGATTCTGTAATCTATGAGTTTGACAGATAACACGACAAACTGTACATGAAAGAACTTAATTACTTTCTGACGAGTATTGATGAGATTTCGTTGACTCAGGGAGAAAAGCTAGACCTGTTGTAGCAGACCAAAATGTGCTGTTGTAAATGGTTTACTTTCCATCGCCTTCAACTTATTTCTCAAGAATCAATGAGATTCTGACTAGCTTCTGTAATTTGTTCCCAAATCCCTACAGCCACCCTCCTTCAGATTTCTGAGCTATTGCAGGTGAATGTGGGCAATGGCTCCATTACATTACAGCCAGAAACTTACGGCTCTCTCATTTTCGGTGAGACACCTAACAGGCAGCAACTGAGGGGAGAATGCCATCAGCCAGCTCAAGATCACCCCAGGAAGTGGCTCTGGTTGGATTTAGTCGCAGCGTATATATTCCCTAAGTGCCCTGTTCAGCTGTAGTTTTGGCCTCGAGTCGTGTTTGCTGTTGTTTGTGAAAATAAAGTGTTTACTGTGAATCTTAATGGGAGTTTTGTTCCGATTTCAGCTCATTGCTGACACAGTGTTGCTGAAACTGATATGATCCCTGTGGAGACGGATTACTTTTAAAAATAAATGCATTTTGTGGCAGCAGAGCGAAAGAAATAAACAATGCAGCTTCACATTTTACACTTGCAATTGTATCAAGGTGATGGTCTCATGGTATTATCACTGGGTATTTTTCCCGAGACCCAGACAATGTTCTAGGGGCCTGGCTTTGAATCCTGCCATGGCAGATGGTGGAATTTGAATTCAATAAATATCTGAAATTAAGAATCTAATGATGACTATGAATCAATGGTCGATTGTCAGGAAAAACCGATCTGGTTCTCTAATGCCCTTTAGGGAACGAAACTGCCATCCTTGCCTGGTCTGGCCTAAATATGACGCCAGGCCCACAGCAATGTGGTTGACTCTGAACTGCCCCCTGAGCAATTAGGGACGGGCAATAAATGCTGCTTGGCCAGCAACGCCCTCGTCCTGTGAATGAATGAGAATAAAATGAATGGTTTTGTTTTTTTTTCTCATTCATTCATGGGAATGTGGGCATCGCTGGCAGGGGCAGCATTTCTTGCCCATCCCTAGTTGCCCTTGAGAATGTGGTGGTGAACAGACCTCTTGAACCGCTGTGGTCCATGTGTTGAGGGAAGGAATTCTGGGATTTTGACACAGCAACACTGAAGGAACAGCGATATATTTCCAACTCAGGATGGGCAGTGGTTCGGAGGGAAATTTGCAGGGGGTGGCTTTCCCATGACTCCACTGCTCTTGTATTTCTAGATGGAAGTGATTGTGCATTTGGAAGGTACTGTCTAAGGACCATTAGTGAATTTCTGCTCTACATCTTGTGGACAATATGCACTGTTGTACAGAGCGTTGGTGGTGGAGGGAGTGGGATGTTTGTGGATGTGGTGCCAATCAAGCGGCTGCTTTGTCCTGGACGGTGTCGGGCTTCTTGAGTGTTGCTTGGGCTGTGCTCATCCAGGCACATAGAGAGTATTCCTTCTCACTCCTGACTTGTGCCTTGTAGATGGTGGGCGAAGTTTGGCGTCAGGGGGTGCTGCAGTATTCATAGACTCTGACCTGCTCTTGAGGCCATGAGACTAAATCCCAGATTGTTTTGGCAAAGTGAGCTGAGTTATGTGGAGTGATTCTCAGTGCGAGGCCCAGCAGGTTTTCACGCTGTATCTCATCAATGTAGTAACACAGAGATAGCAAGCCAAGTCAAACCAACCTCCCCTTCACTGGATTCACAACACACTGAAATTCAAACATTCAGTGATCCTCAAAATTACTCTATTGGTTTTAACCACACTTGACAAATAACAGTCCAAGGTATAACATAAACAAAAATTATCAATATATGAAAACTGAAAGAACTGTTGATGCTGTAATTCAGAAACAACAGTACCGCCAACTGAGCAACCGCTTTGCAGCATTCCACAGGCTCACCACTCTTTGGGTGAAGAAATGTCTCCTCATCTCCATCCTAAATGATCTACCCCTGAATCCTCATACTGTTACCCCTGATTCTGGGCACACCCACCATCGGGAACATCCTCCCTGCATCTACCCTGTCCAGTCCTGTGAGAAATTTATAATTCTCTGTGAGATGCCCCCTCATTCATCTGAACTCCAATGAAAAAAATCCTCACGTGATCAATCTCTCCTCACAGGAGATTCTGTGGTACTGAGCGAGACTCCTGGATGGTAAGTTGCCTCCTGGGTGCCAGGGTCAGAAAGTCTCAGATCGACTCTTCAGGATTCTTAAGGGGGAGGGACAGCAGCCACAAGATGTGGTACACATCAGTTTGAATGACATAACTAGGAAAAGGGATGAGGACCAGAAAATGATTATAGGGAGTTAGGTTGGAAGCTAAAAGGCAGAACGAACAGAATAGTAATCTCAGGATTACTACCAGTGCCACAGGCTACTGAGGCCAGGAATAGACATCAAGTGCAGCTGAACACGTGGCTACAGAGCTGGTGTAAGAAGGAGGGCTTCAGGTTTGCGGATCATGGGGAAGGTGGGACCTGTACAAGAAGGACAGGTTGCACCTGAACTGGACGGGCACCAATATCCTGGGGTGGGAGGATTGCTGGAACTCTTTGTAATGGTTTAAACTAATTTGGCAGGGTGGGTGGGAACCGTCGCTATGGATCAGAAGACAGGGTCACTGGTATACAGGCAGATACAGCATGCAATGAGTCTGTGAGGAAGGAGAGACAGTTGATAGGGCAAAGTTGCAGTCAATGTGACGGGCTGAAGTGTATATGTTTTAATGCAAGAAGGGTCAAGAATAAGGGTGATCAACTGAGAGCATGGACCAGTACTTGGAGCTACAATGTTGTGGGCATTACGGAGACTTGAATAACAGAGGGGCAGGAATGGTTGTTGAATGTTCCAAGGTTTAGATTTTTCAAAGAAATAGGGAGGGAGGATAATGAAGTGGGGGAGTAGCATTGCTAATCAGGGATGGTATCACAGCTGCAGAAAGGCAGGTCATTGAGGAGGGTTTGTCTTCTAAGTCAGTATGCGTGAAAGTCAGAAATAGGAAAGGAGCAGTCACTTTATTGGGGGTTTTCTATAGATCCCCCAATAGCAACAGAGACACTGAGGAACAGATTGAGAGACAGTTTGTGGAAAGGTGCAGTAGTAATAGAGTTGTTGTCCTGGGTTACTTCAACTTCCCTAATATCGACTGGAACTTCAAAAGTGCAAATAGTTTTGATGGAGCAGATTTTGTCAGGTGTGTCCAGGAAGAATTTCTGACTCAATGGGTAGATAGGCCAACTAGAGATGGATAGAGCTCTTAAAGATAGTGGAATCAAGGGTTATGAGGATAAGGCAGGAACAGGATACTGATTGTGGATGATCAGCCATGATCATAATGAATGGTGATGCAGGCTTGAAGGGCCGAATGGCCTACTCCAGCACCTACTGTCTATTGTCTACTGTCTATTGCCATATTGGATTTGGTGCTTGACAATGAACCAGGCCAGGTGTCGGATACCTCAGCGGGAGAGCATTTCAATGACAGTGATCACAACTCCCTTACCTTTATTATAGTCATGGAGAGGGATAGGAGCAGACGGTTTAGGGAAGTATTTAATTGGGGAAGGAGGAATTGCAATGCTACAGGCAAGAACTGTGGAGCATAAATTAGGATCAGATGTTCTCAGGGAAATGCACAACAGAAATGTGGAGGTTGTTTAGGGAGCACTTGCTATAAGTACTGGATAGGTTTGTCCCACTGAGGCAAGGATGGCATGGTAACATGAAGGAACCTTGGATGACAAGACATGTGGAACATCCAGTCAGGAGGAAGAAGGAAATTTACTTAAAGGATGAGGAAGCAAGAATCAGACAGGGGTCTATGCTTTAAGTCAGAGAAAATGGTCGACATACTTAACGAGTACTTTGCATCGGTATTCACCAAGGAGAGGGATATGACGGATGTTTAGGTTAGGGATAGATGTTTGATCACTTTAGGTCAAGTTGACATAAGGAGGGAGGAAGTGTTGGAAAAGGCATTAAGGTGGACAAGTCCCCTGGTCTGGATGGGATCTATCCCAGGTTATTAAAGGAATAACCTTTGAGAGGAAATAGCTCGGGCCTTTACAGATATCTTTGCAGCATCCTTGAGCACAGGTGAGGTCCCAGAGGACTGGAGACTTGCTAATGTTGTCCCCTTGTTTAAGAAGGGTAGCAAGGATAATCCAGGTAATTATTGACCAGTGAGCCTGACATCAGTGGTTGGGATGCCACTGGAGAAGATACTGACGGATAGGATCTACTCACATTTGGAAGAAAATCGGGCTTATCAGTGATAGGCAACATGGTTTCGTGCAGGGAAGGTCATGTCTTGCCGACTTAATAGAATTCTTTGAGGACATGACAAAGTTGATTGATGAGGCAAAGGCTGTAGATGTCAGAAACATGGACTTCAGTAAGGCGTTTGATAAGGTTCCCCATGGCAGGCTGATGGAGAAAATGAAGTCACATGGGGTCCAGGGTGTGCTAGCTAGATGGATAAAAAGACTGGCTGGGCAACAGGAGACAGACAGTAGTAGTGGAAGGGAGTTTCTCAAATTGGAGAACTGTAACCACTGGTGTTCCACAGGGATCTGTGCTGGGACCACTGTTCTTTGTGATACATGTAAATGATTTGGAGGAAGGTGTAGGTGGTCTGATCAGCAAGTTTGCAGATGACACTAAGATTGGTGGAGTAGCTGATAGTGAGGGGGACTGTCAGAGATTACAGCTGAATATAGATAGGCTGGAGAGTTGGGCAGATAAATGACAGATGGCGTTCAATCCGGGCAAATGCGAGGTGATGCATTTTGGAAGATCAAATTCAAGAGCGAACTATACAGTAAATGGAAAAGTCCGAGGGAAAATTGATGAACAGAGAGATCTGGGTGTTCAGGTCCATTGTTCCCTGAAGGTGACAATGCAGGTCAATAGAGTGGTCAAGAAGGCATACGGCATGCTTTCCTTCATTGGCGGGGTATTGAGTACAAGGGTTGGCAGGTCATGTTGCAGTTGTATAGGACTTTGGTTCGGCCACATTTGGAGTACTGTGTACAGTTCTGGTCACCACATTACCAAAAGGATGTGGATGCTTTGGAGAGGGTGCAGAGGAGGTTCACCAGGATGTTGCCTGGTATGGAGGGTGCTAGCTATGAAGACAGGTTGAATAGATTAGGATTATTTTCATTAGAAAGATGGAGATTGAGGGGGGACCTGATTGAGGTCTACAAAATCATGAGGGGTATAGACAGGGTGGATAGCAAGAAGCTTTTTCCCAGAGTAGGGGACTCAATTATTGGGGTCATGAGTTCAAAGTGAGAGGAGGAAAGTTTAAGGGAGATATGTGTGGAAAGTTCTTTACGCAGAGGTTGGTGGACGCCTGGAACGTGTTGCCAGCGGAGGTGGTAGACGCAGACATGTTCGCGTCTTTTAAGATATATTTGGACAGGTACATGGATGGGCAGGGAGCAAATGGACACAGACTGTTAGAAAATAGATGACAGGTTAGACTGAGGATCTTGATCGGCGCAGGCTTGGAGGGCCAAAGGGCCTGTTCCTGTGCTGTAGGTTTCTTTGTTGCTCTCTTTGTCGGTGAGGTTATTTTATTTTTGGATTAAGTTTATTACACAGCACAACATCGTGGGCCAAAGGGCCTGTACTGTGCTGTACTTTTCTATGTTCTATGTTCTATAATATTTTTCCCAAATTTAAAATGTCTAATGATAGGGAGCGTGTTTTTAAGGGGTAAGTTCAAAGGAGATGTTCACAACTCTCTGAGTGAAGAAATTGTTCCTCATCTCAGTCCTGAATGGCTCACCCTTTATTCTTGTCTGCAAAATCATGAGGGGTATAGACAGGGTGGATAGCAAAAAGCTTTTACCCAGAGTAGGGGACTCAATTACTAGGGGTCATGAGTTCAAAGTGAGAGGAGGAAAGTTTAAGGGAGATATGTGTGGAAAGTTCTTTACACAGAGGGTGGTGGGTGCCTGGAACATGTTGCCAGCAGAGGTGGTAGACGCAGACACATTAGTGTCTTTGAAGATATATTTGGACAAGTACATGGATGGGCAGGGAGCAAATAGACACAGACCCTTAGAAAATAGATGACAGGTTAGACAGAGGACCTTGATCAGCGCAGGCTTGGAGGGCCGAAGGGCCTGTTCCTGTGCTGTAATTTTCTTTGTTCTTTGTTCTTTGTTCTTAGACTCTGACCCTTTGTTCTGAATTTCCCCAACATTGGGAACATTCTTCCCACATCTAGCCTGTCCAGACCCACCAGGATTTTATGTTTCTATGAGATCCCCCCTCATTCTTGTAAATTCCAGCAAGTACAAGCCCAGCTTGATCCGGTCTTCCTTCACATATCAGTCTTGCCATCCCAGGAATCAGCCTGGGGAACCTTCACTGCACTCCCTCAATATCAACGATATCCTTCCTCAGACTAGGAGAACAAAACTACACACAATGCTCAAGTGTAGCCTCACCAAGGCCCTGTATACCTGCAGCAAGACATCCCTTCTCCGATACTCAAATCCTCTCGCTATGAAGGTCAGCATGCCATTAGCTTTCCTCACCACCTGCTGCTCCTCCATACCGACCATCAGCGACAATTCCACCAGAATACCCAGGTCTCATTGTGCCTCACCTTTCCCTAAACTGTCACTGTTCAGATTCATCTTCCTGTTTCTGTGACCAAAGCGCATAACCTCATATTTATCTACGTTATATTGCGTTTGCAAAGTATTTTCCCACTCATCCTGTGTGTCCAAGTCACTCTACAGCCTCTTAGCATCCTCCCCACATCAGCTGAGAAGAGATAGTTCAAAGAAAGCAGGAAAGAAATAATGGATGGTCAGGCCATAATTTTCCAACCTTCACTGGGATAGTGCGAGAGAACTGTGAAATTTGGGCCTTTGTTTGAGACAGTGAGTGAGGGATAAACTATCCTTATTGACCAGTCAGTCTATTCTCAGCAGTGAGAAAATTAATCACCATGAATTGTTCACTATCCCTCTGAGCTTTGGTGATCTATCATAAATTAAACTCACTTTCTCGGATTTGAGGCCTATGAATGTATTCGTTCTATCTGCATGTCTGATAGCTTTCTAATCTAAGCTCCTGAATACCAAACTAGTATGTCAGTAAGTCCCATGACTATATTTCTGACCTTATTTTTAATTAAGAATGTACATTAGCTGCTTCAAAGTCTCAGCTTGCTGCTTCAGTAATGATCTGCAGAAAATATTCAACTTAGACCAAGCTTCCACATACCTAATCTGTCACCTACTGAATATTCAACTAGTTTACATTTACACGGTTATTTCGAGATTGTGTTGAACTACACCCAGTAGCAGGGTTTCTGTAGCACAGATACATATGGCAGGGGTATACGTGACACCAGGTTATAGTCCAACAGGTTTATTTGAAATCGCAAGCTTATGGAACGCAGCCTGACCCTTCATCAACTAGCCTGACATTCACCTGATGAAGGGGCAATGCTCCAAAAGCTTGTAATGTCAAACAAACCTGTTGGACTATAACCCCTAGTGTCATGTGATTTCTGACTTTGCCCACCCTAGCCCAACACTAGGACCTCCACATCAGGGGTATATGCAGGAGACGTATCTGTGGCAGCAGGTTCTCTTACAAGGTTTTCTGTGTCAGAGGATCAAAAGAGCTGACCACCAGAGGGGAGGTTGGAGTTATGATCCTTACCACCAGTATGACCCAATGACGAGCCACGGAGCCGTCGAAAACCAGTATCAGTGGGATTCAACGATAAAACTCTCCACTAGTTAGAGTCATACCGGGCACATAGGAAGATGGCAAGAAGATGGAGCTTTAAACTAAACAAGGGGATAAAGCACAGGTAAATGAAATAAACCTAGGAACAAAACTGAGGCAGGAGTGCAAAATACTATCATGAAACATGAAGGTCAGAGGATGGCAGGAAGAAATGGAAAGGAAAAAGCCCTGAATGTACAAGCAGTCAAGATAACAAACACAAAATTAAACCCTTTGTACCTGAATTGATAGCATACATTAAATTGAATAAATATGATTTGAGATGTAGCTGCAAGTGACAATTGGGTCATGAATATTGAGGCATATAGCATTCAGGAAAAATCAGAAGCTGGGTAAAGGTGGAAGGGCAGCACTGTGAATCAGGGATGGCCAAGGTGCACTGGTTCAGGCAATCAGGATGTACAAGCTGTTTGGGTGATGATGACGAAGGGTCAGGGAGTGAAATCATTCACTCAGCACAGCCCCCACCCACAACCCCTCCTCCCAGTCAGGAACTACAACGGGGGATGATGTATATGACAAATTTTGGGTGGTTGTGATAAAGGAACACCAATAATCCGGTGTAACTTTCATTTAAATGTGAAATAGAAGAATCAGATTAGCATTAGGAGTCTTGATGAGGAGTTTATGGAAGGCTTTTGAGATAGAATTTTAGAGCAGCATTGTTGTGAACTCAACCAGAGAACAGGTTCTATTAGACTTGATGTTGTGTAATGTGACAGGGTTAATTAATGACCTCAGGATAAGGAACTCCTACCTTTAGGAAGCATTGAACAATATGATGGAATCTTACATATTCTCTGAAAGGTAGAAGATTGGGTCTAAAACTAGTGTCTTAAACTTAAGTAAAAGCCACTACGTGAGCACAAAAACTAAACAAACTGAAGTGAAGTAACATTCTCAATCAGGTGACACAGAAATACCATGGCAGACATTTAAGGGAGTATTTCAGAATATTCATCATCAGTACATTCCTCGTATAACAAAAAAAGTTTACAGCTATGGCCCACCATCCGTGATTAACTGGAGAAATTAGGGAAAGCACCAAAGTTATGGGAGAAGCATATATCCACACAAAAATGAGTGACAAGCCTTATCACTTTCAACTTAAGTAAGGTGTTTGATAGGGCTCCCCATGGCAGGCTGATGGAGAAAGTGAAGTCGCATGGGGTCCAGGGTGTACTAGCTAGATGGATAGAGAACTGGCTGGGAAACAGGAGACAGAGAGTTGCAATGGAAGGGAGTTTCTCAGAATGACCAGTCATGTCCCACAGGGATCCATGTTGGGACCACTGTTGTTTGTGATATATGTAAATGATCTGGAGGAAGGTGTAGGTAGTCTGATCAGCAAGTTTGCAGATGACACTAAGATTGGTGGAGTAGCTGACAGTGAAGGGGACTGTCAGAGATTACAGCAGAATATAGATAGACTGGAGAGTTGGGCAGATAAATGGCAGATGGAGTTCAATCCGGGCACATGCGAGGTGATACATTTTGGAAGATCAAATTCAAGAGTAAACTATACAGTAAATGGAAAACCCCTGGGGAAAATTGATGCACAGAGAGATCTGTTGGTTCAGGTCCTTTGTTCCCTGAAGGTGGCAACGCAGGTTGATAGGGTGGTCAAGAAGGCATATGGCATGCTTTCCTTCATTGGACGGGGTATTGAGTACAAGAGTTGGCAGGTCATGTTACAATTATACAGAATTCCATCATCTGCTACAGCAGGATTTAAACCTGGTTCCTGAGAACATTATCTCGGTCTCTGGATTAACAGTCCAGCGAAAATAGCATTAGATTTGCCATTCCAAAATGTAGCAAAATCACATTTATCTAAATTAAACTTTGGTTCGGCCACATTTAGAATACTGTGTACAGTTCTGGTCGCCACATTACCAAAAGGATGTAGATGATTTGGAGAGGGTGCAGAGGAGGTTCACCAGGATGTTGCCTGGTATGGAGGGCGCTAACTATGAAGAGAGGTTGAGTTGATTAGGGTTATTTCCAGTAGAAAGATGGAGATTGAGGGGGGACCTGGTTGAGGTCTACAAAATCATGAGGGGTATAGACAGGGTGGATAGCAAGAAGCTTTTTCCCAGAGTGGGGCACTCAGTTACTAGGGGTCATGAGTTCAAAGTGAGAGGAGGAAAGTTTAAGGGAGATAAGCGTGGAAAGTTCTTTATGCAGAGGGTGGTGGGTGCCTGGAACGCGTTGCCAGCGGAGGTGGTAGACACAGACACGATAGTGTCTTTTAAGATATATCTGGACAGATACATGGTTGGGCAGGGAGCAGAGAGATACAGATCCTTGGAAAATAGGCGACAGGTTTAGACGGAAGATCTGGATTGGCGCAGGCCTGGAGGGCCGATGGGCCTGTTCCTGTGCTGTAATTTTCTTTGTTCTTTTGTTCTAAAGGACCTTAGCGAACCAGATGGGTTTTTCGACAATTGGCAATGGATTCATTGCCATCATTTGACTCTTAATTCCAGATATTTATTGAATAAGAATTCCATCATCTGCCACGGCAGGATTTGAACTTGGGTCCTGAGAACATTACCTCGGTCTCTGGATTAACAATCCAGCGAAAATAGCATTAGATTTGCCATTCCAAAATGTAGCAAGATCACATTTATCTAAATTAAACTCTGTCTGCCACTCCTTGGCCCATTGGCCCATCTGATCAACGGCCCAATGTACTCTGAGGTAAACTTCTTCACTGCCCACTACACCTTTAAATTTGGTGTCATCTGCAAATGTATTAACCGTACCTCCTATATTCACATTGAAATCATTTATCTAAATGACAAGTAACAGTGGGCCCAGCACCAATCCTTGTGACACACTGCTGGTCACAGGCCTCCAGTCTGAAAAAAAAGCCTCCACTTTTCTGATGAAGGGTCTAGGCCGAAACATCAGCTTTTGTGCTTCTAAGATGCTGCTTGGCCTGCTCTGTTCATCCAGCCCCATACCTTGTTACCTCTACCATCACCCTCTGTCTTCTATGTTTGAGCTAGTTCTGTATCCGAATGGCTAGTTCTCCTTGTATCCCGTGTGATCTAACATGGCTAACCAGTCCCTCATGAGGAATTTTGTCAAATCCTTTCCTGAATTCCATATCGATCATGCTCTGCTCTCATCAATTCTCTTTGTTACATTTTCAAAAAAACCCATTTGTCAGTGAGATCATCATTGAAACCCACTATTAACATCCTGGGGATTACCAGTGACTAGAAACTTAAATAGACTAGCCAAATAAACACAGTGACTACAAAAGCAGGTTAGCGCCTATGGCTACTACAGCAAGTAACTCACCTCCGACTCCCCTTGTCCTCTACAAGGTACAGGTCCGGAGTGTGATAGAATACTCCCCACTTGCCTGGATGGCTGCAGCTCCAACAATATTCAATAACAAAACGCCATCCAGGACAAAGCCCCCACTTGATTGGCACCACATCCACAAACATTCACTCCCTCCCCCATCAATGCTTGGTAACAGCAGTGTGTACTATCTACAAGATGCACTGCAGAAACTCACCAACGGTCTTTACACAGCAACTTCAAGGTCTATAATCACTTCCATCAGAAGGACATGGGCAGTAGACACATGGGAACACTAACATCTGCAGTTTTTCTGCCAAGCCACTCACCATCCTGACCAGGAAATATATTGCTGCACCTTCAGTGTCATTGGGTCAAAATCTTGGAATTCTCTCCCTCAGGGAATTGTGGGTCAACCTACAACAGGTAGATTGCAGCTCATCACCATCTTATCCAGGACAACTGGGAATAGGCAAAAAACTGCTGGCCAGCCAGTGATGTCCATGTGCCCTAGATGAATTTAAAAGAACTTACATAAAAATTGTCAGCAGGACACTGACTAATTTATTCATCCTCCCTGAGCCTCATTCCTTCATCACCATGGATATTGCCAATTGCTCTCAATGGAATTTTTACCTTCCAGACTCGCAAACATCTGTCTGATCACTGCTGCTTTGTGGCTGCAGCATCTTTTGAAATGAAAATAGAAAATGTTTTACCTACATTGCAACACTTCAAAAGTAGGCGTGGAGGCGAAGGCGGCGGAAAAACTGTTCTATGTCCAAACGTGGTAATAAAATGTGAGGCTGGATGAACACAGCAGGCCCAGCAGCATCTCAGGAGCACAAAAGCTGATGTTTCGGGCCTAGACCCTTCATCAGAGTTTTACCTACATTGCAACACTTCAAAATGCATTGCACCTGTTTTAAAGCTCGCAATCTCCTGAGATGATGAAAACTTATTTCTAAGTGCATGCTTCATATTTGAAGTATGTTGTTGTGAGATTTTGCTGTGTTTACGATCAAAATTCTGTAATACAATCTATTTGCTTCATATTATCTGGGTCGGTTCTGAAGAAGGGAATGAGTAGTCATTGAACGTTGTGTGATTCAGAGTCAGGGACTAATCATTTTATAAACATTAAAATGCTTTCTTCAATTTAAACTGCACAAACTCAATTTCCCAAGTGCCTAATGTGAAATATAAATGTTATTCACTCCAATCTATTTCATTAATTCTAATGTGCTAGCATCAACTAAACTGATTGAAAATGAACTCAGAGTTCATGTTTGTATGCACACCCAACAGTGAAACATTCTCACCATGTGAGACTGGGAAAGATATTCTTGCTGAATAAAATTCAGTCCTCTGCCTTTATTTTAAGAACTATCCTTTGAATATCACAGATTCATCCGAGATGATAGATGTGATCGGAGCTGCTCTGGAAGTGAGATTGATTCCAATACAGACACATGAACATTTTACCCTGAATCAGTGACTTGATGAGAGAGTCAGAGAGTGAAATACTCAGAGCAGTAACCAGAAACATCAATCAGAGCATCATAATTAATGAGCATTAGCAGCAACATCGTGGAGCTGAACAAAGCAGTTCCCATCCTGTACAGCTGAAAATAAGGAAAGAAGCGATGATGTGGAGGTGCTGGTGTTGGACTGAGGTGGACAAGGTCAAAAATCACACAGCACCAGGTTATAGTCCCACAGGTTTATGTGAAATCGCAAGCTTTCAGAGTCTCTTAGTCCTTCTTCAGGTGATAGTGAGGGAGGTAGCATCAAACGCAGGAATTTATGTGTGTGTATCTGTGTGTGTATCTGTGTGTGTGTGTGTGTGTGTGTGTGTGTGTGTGTGTGTGTGTGTGTGTGCATGTGTGTGAGAGAAAGAGAGAGAGAGTGTATGTGTTTGTGTGTGTGTGGGTGTGTGTGTGTGTGAGAGAGTGTGTGTGTGTGTGGGGGGGGTGTGTGTGCGTGTATGTGTGTGCATGTGTGTGCATGTGTGTATGTGTGTGTGTATCTGTATGTGCATCTCTGTGTATGGGGGTGTGTGTGTGTCTGTGTGTATCTGTGTGTGTGTGTATCTGTGTGTGAGTGTGTGTGTGTGTGTGTGTGGGGGGGTGGTGTGTGTGTGTGTGTGTGTGTGTGTGTGTGTGTGTGTGTGAGTGTGTGTGTGTGTGGGGGTGGTGTGTGTGTGTATTTGTGAGAAAGGGGGAGCGCAGGAGAAGGAGTGTATGTGTGAAGGAGTGTATGTGTGAAGGAGTGAGTGTGTGAAGGAGTGTATGTGTGAAGGAGTGTATGTGTGAAGGAGTGTATGTGTGAAGGAGTGAGTGTGTGAAGGAGTGTATGTGTGAAGGAGTGTGTGTGTGAAGGAGTGAGTGTGTGAAGGAGTGTATGTGTGAAGGAGTGTATGTGTGAAGGAGTGAGTGTGTGAAGGAGTGTATGTGTGAAGGAGTGTATGTGTGAAGGAGTGAGTGTGTGAAGGAGTGTATGTGTGAAGGAGTGTATGTGTGAAGGAGTGAGTGTGTGAAGGAGTGTATGTGTGAAGGAGTGTATGTGTGAAGGAGTGAGTGTGTGAAGGAGTGTATGTGTGAAGGAGTGTGTGTGTGAAGGAGTGTATGTGTGAAGGAGTGTATGTGTGAAGGAGTGTATGTGTGAAGGAGTGTATGTGTGAAGGAGTGAGTGTGTGAAGGAGTGTATGTGTGAAGGAGTGTGTGTGTGAAGGAGTGTATGTGTGAAGGAGTGTATGTGTGAAGGAGTGTATGTGTGAAGGAGTGAGTGTGTGCAGGAGTGTATGTGTGAAGGAGTGTGTGTGTGAAGGAGTGTATGTGTGAAGGAGTGTATGTGTGAAGGAGTGAGTGTGTGCAGGAGTGAGTGTGTGCACATGTATGAGAGTATATAGTGTGGTGCGATCACCTGTCGTGCGACATGAGTCTAAGATCCTGGTTGACGCCGTCCTCATGGGGACTGAACTTGGCTATCAGCCTCTGTTCGGTAACTCCGTGTTGTTGTATATCCCGAAATCCACCGAGGAAGATGTTTATCGGCTCGTCTGAGGCTGAGCCGCTGAAGTGTTCCCTGACTGGGAGGGAATATTCCTGTCTGGTGATAGTTGTGCAGTGTCCATTCATCTGTTGTTTTAGCGCCTGCACGGTCTCAGCAAAATCCAGAAAGGGATAGTTGTACACCGCAGGGCAAAGTTTATAGCTGGGCAAAGGCAATAATGAGGCAATTAGGCAAGATTTAGGATGCACAGGATGGGGTGGGAAACTGCAGGGGTTGGGCACAATTGAAATGTGGAGCTTGTTCAAGGAACAGCTAATGCGTGTCCTTGATAAGTATGTGCCTGTCAGGCAGGGAGGAAGTGATCGAGCGAGGGAAGTTGAATTTCTTGTCAAGAGGAAGCAGGAGGCTTATGTATAGATGATGCATGAAGGCCCAGTTAGGGCTCTTGAGAATTACAAGTTAGCCAGCAAGGACCTAAAGAGAGAGCTGAAAAGAGCCAGGAGGGGACATGAGAAGTCTTTGGCAGGTAGGATCAAGGAAAACCCTAAAGCTTTCTATAGGTATGTCAGGAATAAAAGAATGACGACAGTAAGATTGGGGCCAGTTAAGGACAGTCGTGGGAAGTTGCGCGTGGAGTCCGAAGTGATAGGAGAAGTGCTAAATGAATATTTTTCATCAGTATTCACACAGGAAAAAGACAATGTTGTTGAGGAGAATACTGAGATACAGGCTCTTAGACTAGACTGGATTGAGGTTCACAAGGAGGAGGTGTTAGCAATTCTGGAAGGTGTGAAGATAGATAAGTCCCCTGGGCCAGATGGGACTTATCCTAGGAATCTCTGGGAAGCTAGGGATGAGATTGCAGAGCCGTTGGCATTGATCTTTATGTTGTCATTGTCTACAGGAATAATGCCAGAAGACTGGAGGATAGTAAATGTTGTCCCCTTGTTCAAGAAGGGGAGTAGAGCCAACCTGGAAATTATAGACCAGTGAGCCTTACTTCAGTAGTGGGTAAAGTGTTGGAGAGGATTATTAGAGATAGGGTTTATAATCATCTAGAAAGAAATAATTTGATTAGGGATTGTCAACACAGTTTTGTGAAGGGAAAGTCGTGCCTCACAAACCTTATTGAGTTCTTTGAGAAGGTGACCAAACAGGTGGATGATGGTAAAGCGGTTGATGTGGTGTATATGGATTTCAGTAAAGCGTTTGATAATGTTCCCCACGGTAGGCTATTGCAGAAAATACGGAGGCATGGGATTGAGGGTGATTTAGCGGTTTGGATCAGAAATTGGCTAGCTGTAAGACGACAGAGGATGGTGGTTGATGGGCAATGTTCACCCTGGAGCTCAGCTACTAGTGGTGTACCGCAAGGATGTGGTTTGGGGCCACTGCTGTTTGTCATTTTTATAAATGACCTGGATGAGGGCATAGAAGGATGGGTTAGTAAATTTGCAGATGACACTAAGGTCGATGGAGTTGTGGATAGTGTGAAAGGATGTTGCAGGTTACTGAGGGACATAGATAGGCTGCAGAGCTGGGCTGAGAGGTGGCAAATGGAGTTTAATGTGGAAAAGTGTGAGGTGATTCACCTTGGAAGGAGTAACAGGAATACAGAGTACTGGACTAATGGTAAGAATCTTGTTAGTGTGGACGAGCAGAGAGATCTCGGTGTCCATGTGCATAGATCCCTGAAAGGTGCCACCCCGGTTGATAGGGCTGTTAAGAAGGTGTACGGTGTGTTAGGTTTTATTGGTAGAGGGATTGAATTTTGGAGCCAAGAGGTTATGGTGAAGCTGTACAAAACTCTGGTGTGGCTGCACTTGGAGTATTGCATACAGTTCTGGTCGCTGCTTTACAAGAAGAATGTGGAAGCATTGGAAAGGGTGCAGAGGAGATTTACTAGGATGTTGCCTGGTCTAGAGGGAATGTCTTATGAGGAAAGGCTGAGAGACTTGAGACTGTTTTCATGAGAGAGAAGAAGGTTGAGAGGTGACTTAATAGAGATACACAAGATGATCAGAGGATTAGATAGGGTGGACAGTGAGAGCCTTTTTCCTCGGATGGAGATGGCTAGCACAAGGGGACATAGCTTTAAATTGAGGGCTAATAGATATAGGACAGATGTCAGAGGTAGGTTCTTTACTCAGAGAGTAGTAAGGACGTGGAATGCCCTGCCTGCAACAGTAGTAGACTCGCCAAGTTTAAGGGCATTTAAATGATCATTGGAAAAACATATGGATGATAACGGAATAGTGTAGTTTAGATGGGCTTCAGTTTGGTTCCACAGGTCGGCTCAACATCAAGGGCCGAAGGGCCTGTCCTGCGCTGTAATGTTCTGTGGTCTATGTTTTACCATGTCCCAGGGCATCCCTGCCTGCAGCGTATGGGATAGACAACTTTGGCCGAGTGACATGAGTATCTGCCATGTACGTCGTGGGTGGTGTTCCCACGTGTGACGGTGGTGTCCATGTCGATGATCTGGCATGTCTTGCAGAGGTTGCCATGACAGGGTTGAGTGGTATTGTGGTCGATGTTGTCCTGAAGGCTGGGTAGTTTGCTGTGGACAATGGTCTGTTGAAGGTTTGTTGGTTGTTTGAAGGTGGGAAGTGGAGATCTTGGTGAGGTGCTCATCATCATTGACGACGTGTTGAAATCTGTGAGGAACATGGCATAGTGTCTCCACTCTGGGGAACTACTGAATGATGGAGGTTGTGGTCGAGGGAGAAGCGGAGGACTCGTAGGATGGCATCAGGAAATTGTCAGTTGTTGGTGTTGAGCACTGAGACTGTTGTAGTGGTGCTGTCATCATGGGGGATGCTGGTGTTGAGTGCCGAAATGTCCATTGTGAAGTGGAATGTTCCAGGTTCGACTGGACTGAGAGCGCCAGCCTCTGTAAGGGATCTGTAGTGTCGCAACAGAAGCTGGGGGCTCCTTATACAATGGGTTTCACGGAGCCTTCAATATAAGCAGAGAGTTTCTCATACAAGGTCCCATTGCCTGATATGATGGGACATTCGTGAACTCAACAGACTGAGCAAGACTTTTGATCCAGTTCTTCAGAGTACCCTACAAACTCTCACACCATGTCTTTTGCGAGTCGGGGACTTCGATTGCCTGCCAAAGATACACAAAGCCAACACACCTGGATGTCCCACACACACACACTAATACACGCACACTTTCTCTCTCTCTCACACACACACAGACACACGCACACGCACACGCACACACACACACTCACACGCACATACTCTCTCTCTCTCACACACATACACACACAAACACACACACACGCACCACTCACACTCTCACACACACACTCTCTCTCACCTGCACACACACACACACCGACACACACACACAGACACACACATATAAAAGTAATGGGTGAATTTGTATTTTCAGATTTGTATTTGTAGATATATTCAAAAGCACACAATTTGTAGACAGTCAATGTGACGTTATATAAATTCCAACTTCGGAAATAAAACCTGTCAGATTCCAAGTATCCAAGGGATAATGGGAACTGCAGATGCTGGAGAATCCAAGATAACAAAGTGTGGAGCTGGATGAACACAGCAGGCCCAGCAGCATCTCAGGAGCACAAAAGCTGGAAGAACACAGCCAGCCATGGAGTATCTGGAGGAAAGGCGAAGTCAATGTTTCAGGGATTCCAAGTTCATATGCACTTAGATTTTACACAAGACCGCACACCTAAAATACAACGTTTGACCTGCGATGCCACCTCCCTTGTCCTGATAAAACCTTTAGTTATCTTGGGGCAGTGAATTAAAGGAAACTCTGGGACATGAACATCAATCCTTTCTAACTGAGTAAAGACTTAACAGCCACTTTAGGTTTGTTCAACACTTTCACAGCAGTTCTATGGCCCTTTGATCTCACTAATTCTGCGTCTGATGCCACCTCTCTCACTAACACCTGAAGGACCGATGCCCCAAAAGCCTGTGTGACGATAACCTAGTTTTGTGTGACTCTGAGCTGAGGAAAGAAGCAGCACAGTTATAGAACATAGAACATAGAACATTACAGCACAGTACAGGCCCTTCGGCCCTCAATGTTGTGCCGACCTGTCATACCGATCTCAAGCCCATCTAACCTACACTATTCCATGTACTTCCGTATGCTTGTCCAATGACGACTTAAATGTACCTAAAGGTGGCAAATCTACTACCATTACAGGCAAAGCGTTCCATTCCCTTACTACTCTCTGAGTAAAGAAACTACCTCTGACATCTGTCCTATATCTTTCACCCCTCAATTTAAAGTTATGCCCCCTCGTGCTCGCCATCACCATCCTAGGAAAAAGGCTCTCCCTATCCACCCTATCTAACCCTCTGATTATTTTATATGTTTCAATTAAGTCACCTCTCAACTTTCTTCTCTCTAATGAAAACAGCCTCAAGTCACTCAGCCTTTCCTTGTAAGACCTTCCCTCCATACCAGGCAACATCCTAGTAAATCTCCTCTGCACCCTTTCCAAAGCTTCCACATCCCTCTTATAATGTGGTGACCAGAACTGTACGCAATACTCCAAGTGCGGCCGCACCAGAGTTTTGTACAGCTTCACCATAATCTCTTGGTTCCAGAACTCGATCCCTCTATTAATAAAAGCTAAAACACTGTATGCCTTCTTAACAGCCCTGTCAACCTGGGTGGCAACTTTCAAGGATCTGTGTACATGGACACCGAGATCTCTCAGCTCATCTACACTACTAAGAATCTTACCATTAGCCCTGTACTTTGCCTTCCGGTTACTCCTACCAAAGTGCATCACCTCACACTTGTCTGCATTAAATTCCATTTGCCACCTCTCAGCCCAGCTCTGCAGCTTATCTATGTCTCTCTGCAACCTACAACATCCTTCGTCACTATCCACAACTCAACCGACCTTAGTGTCATCTGCAAATTTACTCACCCATCCTTCTACGCCCTCATCCAGGTCATTTATAAAAATGACAAACAGCAGTGGACCCAACACCGACCCTTGCAGTACACCACTAGTAACTGGTCTCCAGGATGAACATTTCCCATCAACTACCACCCTCTGTCTTCTTTCAGCAAGTCAATTTCCAATCCAAACTGCTATATCTCCCACAATCCCATTCCTCTGCATTTTGTACAATAGCCTCCTGTGGGGAACCTTATCGAACGCCTTGCTGAAATCCATATACACCACATCAACCGGTTTACTCTCATCTACCTGTTTGGTCACCTTCTCATAGAACTCAATAAGGTTTGTGAGGCACGGCCTTCCCTTCACAAAAACGTACTGACTATCCCTAATCAATTTATTCTTTTCTAGATGATTATAAATCTTATCCCTTATAACCTTTTCCAATACTTTACCAACAACTGAGGTAAGGCTCATTGGTCTATAATTACCAGGGTTGTCTCTACTCCACTTCTTGAACAGGGGAACCACATTTGCTATCCTCCAGTCGTCTGGCACTATTCCTGTAGACAATGACGAGTTAAAGATCAATGCCAAAGGCTCGGCAATCTCCTCCCTGGCTTCCCCGAGGATCCGAGGATAAATCCCATCCAGCCCAGGGGACTTATCTATCTTCACACTCTGTAGGATTTCTAATACCTCTTCCTTCTGAATCTCAATCCCACCTAGTCTAGTAGCCTGTATCTCAGTATTCTCCTCGACAACATTGTCGTTTTCTAGAGTGAATACTGTTGAAAAATATTCATTTAGCGCTTCCCCTATCTCATCTGACTCCACACACAACTTATCACTACTATCCTTGATTGGGCCTAATCTTACTTTCGTCATTCTTTTATTCCTTAAATACCTATAGAAAGCCTTAGGGTTTATCCTGATCCTATTTGCCAACAAATTCTCATGTCTCCTCCTGGCTCTTCTGAGCTCTCTCTTTGGTTCTTTCCTGGCTACCTCGTAGCCCTCAAGTGCCCTAACTGAGCCTCACATCTCATCCCAACATAAGCCTTCTTCTTCCTCTTGACCAGAGATTCCACCTCCTTCGTAAACCACGGCTCACGCACTCTACAGCTTCCTCCCCTGCCTGACAGGTACACACTTATCTAGGACACACGGGAGCTTTTCCTTGAATAAGCTCCACATTTCTAATGTGCCCATCCCCTGCAGTTTCCTTCCCCATCCTATGCTCCCTAAATCTTGCCTAATCTCATCTTAATTGCCTTTCCCCCAGCTATAACTCTTGCCCAGTGGTATACACCTATCCCTTTCCATCACTAAAGTAAACATAACAGAATTGTGATCGCTATCACCAAAGTGCTCACCTACTTCCAAATCTAACACCTGGCCGGGCTCATTATCCAGTACCAAATCTAATGTGGCTTCGCCCCGTGTTGGCCTATCTACATACTGTGTCAAGAAGCCCTCCTGCACACTCTGGACAAAAACTGACCCATCTATAGTACTCGAACTGTAGTGTTCCCAGTCAATATCTGGCAAGTTGAAGTCCCCCATGACAACTACCCTGTCTCTCTCACTCCTATCGAGAATCATCTTTGCTATCCTTTCCTCTACATCTCTGGAACTATTCGGAGGCCTATAGAAAACTCCCAACAGGGTGATCTCTCCTTTCCTGTTTCTAACCTCAGCCCATACTACCTCAGTTGACGAGTCCTCAAACATCCTTTCTGCAACTGTAATACTGTCCTTGACCAACAATGTCATACCTCCGTCCCTTTTACCATCTTCTCTGTTCTTACTGAAACATCTAAATCCCGGAACCTGCAACAACCATTCCTGTCCCTGCTCTATCCATGTCTCCGAAATCGCCACAACATCGAAGTCCCAGGTACTAACCCATGCTGCAAGTTCACCCACCTTATTCTGGACGCTCCTGGCGTTGAAGTAGACACACTTCAAACCAACTTCTTGCTTGCCGGTGCCATCTTGCTTCCCTGAAACTTTATTTCGGACCACCCTACCCTCAACCTTTTCTATAGTCGAACTACAATTTTGGTGTCCCTCCCCCTGCTGAATTAGTTTAAACCCACCCGAATAGCCTTAGCAAATTTCCCCCCCAGGATATCGGTACCCCTCTGGTTCAGGTGAAGACCATCTTGCTTGTAGAGGTCCCACCTACCCCAGAAAGAGCCCCAATTATCCAAGAATCCAAAATCCTCCCTCCTGCACCATCCCTGTAGCCACGTGTTCAACCCCTCTCTCTCTCCCTATTCCTCACCTCACTAGCACGTGGCACGGGCAACAAACCAGAGACGGCAACCCTGTTCGTCATAGCTCTCAGCTTCCATCCTAGCCCCCTGAATTTCTGCCTTAAATCCCCATCTCTCTTCGTACCTATGTCGTTGGTGCCAATGTGGACCACAACTTGGGGCTGCTCCCCATCCCCCTTAAGGATCCCAAAAACACGATCAGAGACATCACGTACCCTGGCACCTGGGAGGCAACCCACCAACCGTGAGTCTCTCTCGTCCCCGCAGAACCTCCTATCTGTCCCCCTAACTATGGAGTCCCCAATAACTACTGCTCTGCTCCTCTTCCCCCTTTCCTTCTGAGCAGCAGGGACAGACTCTGTGCCAGAGCATGGGTTGTGTTCTGCGAGCAATGGTCAGTTTATGGTTTGGCGGTTGTTTGAAGGTGAGAAATGAAGATGTTGGAATGATCCTAGTGAGATGCTCATCATTGATGACAAGTTGAAGGCTGTGAAAAACATGATGTAGCCGCTCTGCTCTCGGGAAGTACTGGACGACGAAGGGTCCTCAATCGATCTTATCCGGTATCTGCCTTCTGAGGAGGTCGTTGTGGTTTTTCGCTGTGGAATGTTGGAACTGGTGATCGATGAGATGAACATCATATCCTATTCTTATCAGGCTGTCTTTTAAAACTTTCAGGTGCCCGTTGTATTCCTCTTCATTGATCCTGTGTATGCGTAGTGCTTATCCATAGGGAAGGGCTGTTTTAATGTGTTTCTGGTGGAAGCTAGAGAAGTGCAGCGTCATGAGGTTATCCATGGGCTTGTGGTAGAGTGAGTTCTGAAGTGGCCACCCTTGCTTGAGATATGTGATATTGGGTTCATGTTGCACTACCTGTGAACCCCACACCACCCCCACCACCCCCCCCGCCCCACCCAGCGCACTGTTCTGTATCTGCAAAATCTTCCTTCCGGCCCTGTTTCCACAACATCACTTTACTAACTTGTCATGATCGCACAACCTTAATTAGCACACACACACGTGCACAAACACACACGCGCACGCACACGCACGCACACACGCACACACACACACACACACACACACACACACACACACACACACACACACACACACACACACACACACACACACACACACACACACACACACACACACTTCTGGGGGCCCGGGTTCGAATCCCGCCATTGAATTCAATAAAATATCTGGAATTAAGCATGTCAATGATGACCATGTATAAATTGTCAGGGAACAACCCATCTGGTTCACTAATGTCCTCTAATGAAGGAAACTGCCATCCTAACCTGGTCTGGCCTGCATGTGACTCCAGACCCAAAGCCAAGTGGTTGACTCTCAAGTACCCTCTGGGCAATTAGGGATGGACAATTAATGCTGCCTGGCCAAAAACACCCTCTTCAGTGACTTGATTCGAGCTTGGGAGAGGTGAGAGCACAAGGTGGTAAGTGAACATTTATATTCGGGATAATAAAATGCGAGGCTGGATGAACACAGCAGGTCCAGCAGCATCTCAGGAGCATAAAAGCTGACGTTTCGGGCCTAGACCCTTCATCAGAGAGGGGGATGGGGTGAGGGTTCTGGAATAAATAGGGAGAGAGGGGGAGGCTCACCAAAGATGGAGAGAAAAGAAGATAGGTGGAGAGGAGAGTATAGGTGGGGAGGTAGGGAGGGGATAGGTCAGTCCAGGGAAGACGGGCAAGTCAAGGAGGTAGGATGAGGTTGGTAGGTAGGAGATGGAGGTGCAGCTTGGGGTGGGAGGAAGGGATGGGTGAGAGGAAGAACAGGTTAGGGAGGCAGAGACAGGTTGGACTGGTTTTGGGATGCAGTGGGTGGAGGGGAAGAGCTGGGCCGGTTTTGGGATGCGGTGGGGGAAGCGGAGATTTTGAAGCTGGTGAAGTCCACATTGATACCATTGGGCTGCAGGGTTCCCAAGCGGAATATGAGTTGCTGTTCCTGCAGCCTTCGGGTGGCATCATTGTGGCACTGCAGGAGGCCCATGATGGACATGTCATCTAAAGAATGAGAAGGGGAGTGGAAATGGTTTGCGACTGGGAGGTGCAGTTGTTTATTGCGAACCGAGCGGAGGTGTTCTGCAAAGCGGTCCCCAAGCCTCCGCTTGGTTTCCCCAATGTAGAGGAAGCCACACCGGGTACAGTGGATGCAGTATACCACATTGGCAGATGTGCAAGTGAACCTCTGCTTAATGTGGAATGTCATCTTGGGGCCTGGGATAGGGGTGAGGGAGGAGGTGTGGGGGCAAGTGTAGCATTTCCTGCAGTTGCAGGGGAAGGTGCCGGGTGTGGTGGGGTTGGAGGGCAGTGTGGAGCGAACAAGGGAATCACGGAGAGAGTGGTCTCTCCGGAAAGCAGACAGGGGTGGGGATGGAAAAATGTCTTGGGTGGTGGTGTCAGATTGTAGATGGCGGAAGTGTCGGAGGATGATGCGTTGTATCCGGAGGTTGGTGGGGTGGTGTGTGAGAACGTGGCGGATCCTCTTTGGGCGGCTGTGGCGGGGACGGGGTGTGAGGGATGTGTTGTGGGAAATGCAGGAGACGCGGTCAAGGGCGTTCTCGACCACTGTGGGGGGAAAGTTGAGGCCCTTGAAGAACTTGGACATCTGGGATGTGCGGGAGTGGAATGCCTCATCGTGGGAGCAGATGCGGCGGAGGCGGAGGAGTTGGGAATAGGGGATGGAATTTTTGCAGGAGGGTGGGTGGGAGGAGGTGTATTCTAGGTAGCTGTGGGAGTCGGTGGGCATTATTTTAAACCTGAAACACTACACGTGTAGCATCTCCCACCCATCCTCCTCTTTTAATCAAAATAAAAGACTGTGTGGAGGTTCGGTAAGGTGCGGCTTTTTTAAAATTCCTCTGGAAATCTTGAATAGAGGGAATGGAAACTAGGACAGTTGCATGCTCCTCTTGCAGAATGTGGGAAGCAAGGGTCACCACTAGTGTCCCTGCTGACTTCACCTGCGAGAAGTGCGCCCAATTCCAGCTCTTCACAGACCGCCTTAGGGACCTGGAGCTGGATGAACTCCAGATCATTCAGGAGGCTGAAGGGGTGATAGGGAGGAGTTATAGGGAAGTAGCCACACCCAAGTTACAGGACAAAGGTAGCTGGGTGACTGTCAGGAAGGGGAAAGGGAAGAGGCAGACAGTGCAGGGATCCCCTGTGGTTGTTCCCCACATTAATAAGTATACCGCTTTGGATACAGTTGCGGACGGGGGCATGATCTATCAGGGAAAAGCCGTATTGGCCAAGTCTCTGGCACTGAGTCTCACCCTGTGGCTTGGAATGGAAGGGGGAGAATAGGACAGCGATAGCGATAGGAGATTCAATGGTTAGGGGAACAGACAGGAGATTTTGTGGTCATGAATGAGACTGTCGGATGGTATGTTGCCTCTAGGGAGCTCGGGTCAGGGATGTCTCGGATAAAGTCTTCAAGATTCTTAAGGGGGAGGGACAGCAGCCACAAGATGTGGTACACATCAGTTTGAATGATATAACTAGGAAAAGGGATAAGGACCAGAAAATGATTATAGGGAGTTAGGTTGGAAGCTAAAAGGCAGAACGAACAGAGTAGTAATCTCAGGATTACTACCAGTGCCACAGGCTACTGAGGCCAGGAATAGACATCAAGTGCAGCTGAACACGTGGCTACAGAGCTGGTGTAAGAAGGAGGGCTTCAGGTTTGCGGATCATGGGGAAGGTGGGACCTGTACAAGAAGGACAGGTTGCACCTGAACTGGACGGGCACCAATATCCTGGGGTGGGAGGATTGCTGGAACTCTTTGCAATGGTTTAAACTAATTTGGCAGGGTGTGTGGGAACCGTTGCTACGGATCAGAAGACAGGGTCCCTGGTATACAGGCAGATACAACATGCAATGAGTCTGTGAGGAAGGAGAGACAGTTGATAGGGCAAAGTTGCAGTCAATGTGACGGGCTGAAGTGTATCTGTTTTAATGCGAGAAGGGTCAAGAATAAGGGTGATCAACTGAGAGCATGGACCAGTACTTGGAGCTACAATGTTGTGGGCATTACGGAGAGCTGCGAAGCATAAATTAGGATCAGATGTTGTCAGGGAAAAAGTCAGAAATAGGAAAGGAGCAGTCACTTTATTGGGAGTTTTCTATAGATCCCCTAATAGCAACAGAGACACTGAGGAACAGATTGAGAGACAGTTTGTGGAAAGGTGCAGTAGTAATAGAGTTGTTGTCATGGGTTACTTCAACTTCCCTAATATCGACTGGAACTTCCTAAGTGCAAATAGTTTCGATGGAGCAGATTTTGTCAGGTGTGTCCAAGAGGACACCTGACTAAATATGTAGGATAGGCCGACTAGAGGGGAGACCATATTGGATTTGGTGATTGGCAATGAACCAGGCCAGGTGTCAGATCACTCAGTGGAAGAGCATTTCAATGACAGTGATCACAACTCCCTTACCTTTATTATAGGCATGGAGAGGGATAGGAGCAGACGGTTTGGGGAAGTATTTAATTGGGGAGGGGGAATTGCAATGCTACAGGCAAGAACTGTGGAGCATAAATTAGGATCAGATGTTCTCAGGGAAATGCACAACAGAAATGTGGAGGTTGTTTAGGGAGCACTTGCTACAAGTACTGGATAGGTTTGTCCCACTGAGGCAAGGATGGCATGGTAACATGAAGGAACCTTGGATGACAAGACACGTGGAACACCCAGTCAGGAGGAAGAAGGAAGTTTACTTAAACGTTGAGGAAGTAAGGATTGGAGTGGGCTCTAGAAGGTTACAAGGTAGCCAGGAAGGAACTGAAGAATGGATTTAGGAGAGGTACAAGGGGGTATGAGAAAACCTTGGCAGGTAGGATCAAGGAAAACCCCAAAGCTTCTATGCTCGCATGAGGAACAAGAGGATGGCCAGAGTGAGGGTAGGGCCGATCAGGGATAGTGGAGGGAGCTTGTGTGTGAAGTCAGAGGAGGTAGGGGAGTTCCTTAATGAATACTTTGCTTCAGTATTCACCTGTGAGAGAGACCTTGATGTTGATGAGGACAGCATGAAACAGGCAGGTATGCTTGAACAGGTTGATGTTAGGATGGAGGATGTGCTAGAAATTTTGAAAAACATGAGGATAGATAATTCCCCTGGGCCAGACGGTATACACCCAAAGTTACTATGGGAAGCGAGGGGGGAGATTGCTTTTTGCGACCTCACTGTCCCATAGAGTTGTACCAGATGATTGGAGGATGACAAATGTTCCTTTTTTCAAGAAAGAGAATAGGGATAATCCTGGAAATAACAGACCAGTCAGTCTTACTTCTGTAAGGAGGCATGGGATTCAGGGAGATTTGGCTGTCTAGATACAGAATTGACTGTTCAATAGAAGACAGAGGGCAGGTGGTGGTGTTCTGCAGGGATCTGTTCTGGGAGCTCTGCTCTTTCTGATCTTTATAAATGACTTGGATGAGGAAGTGGAAGGGTGGTTTAGTACGTTTGCCGATGACACGAAGGTTGGTGGAGTTTTGGACAGCGTGGAGGGCTGTTGTAGGTTGCAACAAGGTATTGACAGGATGCAGAGCTGGGCAAAGAAGTGGCAGATGGAATTCAACCCAGAAAAGTGTGAGGTCATTCATTTTGGAAGGTCGAATTTAAATGCAGAATACAGGGTTAATGGCAGGATTCTTGGCAGTGTGGAAGAACAAAGGGATCTTGGAGTCCATGTCCATCGGTCCCTCAAAGTTGCTACCGAAGTTGATAGGATTGTGTGTTAGCTTTCATTGGCAGGGGAACTGAGTTTAAAAGCCACGAGTTATACAGCAGCCCTATAAAACCCCGGTTAGACCGCACTTGGAATATTGCGTTCAGTTCGAATCACCTCATCACAGGAAGGATGTGGATGCTTTAGAGAGCATGCAGGGGAGATTTACCAGAATGCTGCCTGGACTGGAGTGCAGAGGAAAGGTTGAGTGAGCTAGGGCTTTTTTCATTGGAGTGAAGATGGATGAGAGGTGACTTGATCGAGGTGTACAAGACGATGAGAGGCATAGATAGAGCGGATAGTCAGAGACATTTTCCCAGGGCGGAAATCACTGTTATGAGGGGGCATGATTCTTTCTTGGGCCGAAGGGCCTGTGCTGTGCTGTACTGTTCAATGTTCATCCCATGAAAAAATAAAGAAAAAAGACACATAACTAAAACTATGGGATGAATCATTTCAGCTGAGATGTTTGTTCATTTGCAGATATATTCTATTTGTTCAAAAAACACACAATTTGTAGTCACAGTCAGTCAGGCAGTGTGACATCTGATAAATTCTTGCCTTCGGATTAAAACCAGCTTGATTCCAGGTTAAAACTATGAGACAGATTCTAAACAAGGCCTCACACTCACAGTGTCTGACCTGAGATGGCACCTTTTAGCTAGTCCTATGGCTGTGTCTGATGTCATGGTAACACAGCACCGACATTGACTTTAGAAATGCTTTACTCACTGTCAACACTGTTGTCACCTGAAGAGCCTTATTATCTGACATGCCAGTCACACCAGTTGTATGATTATTTGGTCTCTCTGCCCGGAAACTCTGTGCCTGTATGGTCTCCTCCCTCACTGCACCTGATGAAGGAGCTGTACTCTGAAAGCCTGTGTGATTCCAGATGAACCTGCTGGGCTATAACCTGATGTTGTGTGACTTCCAATTTTGTCCACCCAGTCCAACACCAACACTTCCACATCATGATCTTATAAACCTCTATCAGATCACCCCTTAACTTCCGATGCTCCAGGGAAAAAAAGGTTCCAACTTAATCAGCCTCTGCCTAGAGCTCAACACTTCAAATCTCAGCAACATCATTGCAAATCTCCTCTCAAGCTTACCATCTTTCCTATAGCAGGGCAACCAGAATTGTATGCAATATTCTAAAAGTAACATCACCAATGCCCTGTTCAAGAGATTAAGAGGGCTAAGAGAGGACATGAGATATTGCTGGCAAACATGGTTAAGGAAAATCCCAAAGCCTTTTATTCATATATAAAGAGCAAGAGGGTAACTAGAGAAAGGATTGGCCCACTTAAGGACAAAGAAGGAAAGTTATGCGCTGAGTCAGAGAAAATGCGTGACATTCTTAACGAGTACTTTGCATCGGTATTCACTAAGGAAAGGGACATGACGGATGTTGAGGTGAGGGATAGATGTTTGCTTAGTCTAGGTCAAGTTGACATAAGGAAGGAAAAAGTGTCAGGTATCTAAAAGACATTAAGGTGGACAAGTCCCCAGGTCCGGATGGGATCTATCCCAGGTTCATGAGGGAAGCGAGAGAGGAAATAGCCGGGGCCCTAACAGATATCTTTGCAGTGTCCTTAGACACGGGTGAAGTCCCGGACGACTGGAGACTTGCTAATGTTGTCCCCTTGTTTAAAAAGGGCAGCAAGGATAATCCAGGTAATTATCAAAGGTGAGCCTGACGTCAGTGGTAGGGAAGCTACTGGAGAAGATACTGAGGGATAGGATCTATTCCCATTTGGAAGAAAATGGGCTTATCAGTGATAGGCAACATGGTTTTGTACAGGGAAGGTCATGTCTTACCAACTTAATAGAATTCTTTGAGGACGTGACAAATTTGATTGATGAGGCAAAGGCTGTAGATGTCATAGACATGGATTTCAGTAAGGCGTTTGATAAGGTTCCCCATGGCAGGCTGATGGAGAAAGTGAAGTCACATGGGGTCCAGGGTGTGCTAGCTAGATGGATAAAAAAACTGGCTGGGCAACAGGAGAATTAGGGTAATAGTAGAAGGGAGTTTCTCAAATTGGAGACCTGTGACTAGTGGTGTTCCGCAGGGATCTGTGCTGGGACCACTGTTGTTTGCGATATATGTAAACGATCTGGAGGAAGGTGTAGGTGGTCTGCTCAGCAAGTTTGCTGATGACACTAAGATTGGTGGAGTAGCTGATAGTGAGGGGGACTGTCAGAAATTTCAGCAGAATATAGATAGACTGGAGAGTTGGGCAGATAAATGACAGATGGAGTTCAAGCCGGGCAAATGTGAGGTGATGCATTTTGGAAGATCAAATTCAAGGGCGAACTATACAGTAAATGGAAAAGTCCTGGGGAGAATTGATGAACAGAGAGATCTGGGTGTTCAGGACAATATTCCCTGAAGGTGACAATGCAGGTCAATAGGGTGGTCAAGAAGGCATATGACATGCTTTCCTTCATTGGGCGGGGTATTGAGTACAAGAGTTGGCTGGTCATGTTGCAGTTGTACAGGACTTTGGTTCAGCCTCATTTGGAGTACTGTGTACAGTTCTGGTCACCACATTTACCAAAAGGATGTGGATGGTTTGGAGACGGTGCAGAGGAGGTTCACCAGGATGTTGCCTGGTATGGAGGGTGCTAGCTATGAAGAGAGGTTGAATAGATTAGGATTATTTTCATTAGAGAGACGGAGATTGAGGGGCGACCTGATTGAGGTCTACAAAATCATGAGGGGGTATAGACAGCGTGGATAACAAGAAGCTTTTTCCCAGAGTGGGGGACTCAATTACTCGGGGTCATGAGTTCAAAGTGAGAGGAGGAAAGTTTAAGGGAGATATGCGTGGAAAGTTCTTTACGCAGAGGGTTGTGGGTGCCTGGAACGCGTTGCCAGCGAAGGTGGTAGACGCAGACTCGTTAGCGTCTTTCTAAGCTGCAGAGCTGGGCTGAGAGGTGGCAAATGGAGTTTAATGCAGACAAGTGTGAGGTGATGCACTTTGGTAGGAGTAACCAGAAGGCAAAGTACAGGGCTAATGGTAAGATTCTTAGCAGTGTAGATGAGCAGAGAGATATCGGTGTCCATGTACACAGATCCTTGAAAGTTGCCATCCAGGTTGACAGGGCTGTTAAGAAGGCATACAGTGTTTTAGCTTTTATTAAGAGAGAGATCGAGTTCCGGAACCAAGAGATTATGGTGAAGCTGTACAAAACTCTGGTGCGGCCGCACTTGGAGTATTGTGTACAGTTCTGGTCATCGCATTATAAGAAGGATGTGGAAGCTTTGGAAAGGGTGCAGAGGAGATTTACTAGGATGTTGCCTGGTATGGAGGGAAGGTCTTACAAGGAAAGGCTGAGTGACTTGAGGCTGTTTTCATTAGAGAGAAGAAGGTTGAGGTGACTTAATAGAAACATATAAAATAATCAGAGGGTTAGATAGGGTGGATTGAGAGAGCCTTTTTCCTAGGATGGTGACGGCAAGCACGAGGGGGCATAGCTTTAAATTGAGGGGTGAAAGATATAGGACAGATGTCAGAGGTAGTTTCTTTACTCAGAGAGTAGTAAGGGAATGGAACGCTTTGCCTGCAACGGTAGTAGATTTGCCAACTTTAGGTACATTTAAGTCGTCATTGGATAAGCATATGGACGTACATGGAATAGTGTAGGTTAGATGGGCTTGAGATCGGTATGACAGGTCGGCACAACATCGAGGGCCGAAGGGCCTGTACTGTGCTGTAATGTTCTATGTTCTTTGTTCTATATATTTGGACAGGTACATGGATGGGCAGGGAGCAAATGGACACAGACCGTTAGAAAATAGATGACAGGTTAGACAGCGGATCTTGATCGGCGCAGGCTTGGAGGGCCGAAGGGCCTGTTCCTATGCTGTAGGTTTCTTTGTTTCTTTGTTCAGCTGCAATATAAACTCCCAAGTCCTATCCTCAATGCACTGACCAATGAAGGCAAGTATGCCAAACTCCTTCCATACTGAGTGGAAACAGAAAATCCTTCTTTATCCTGTCAAAATTCTTCACAATTTCAATCACCTCAAAAAGGTCATCTCTAAATTTTCTCTGCTTGCACAGAAATCAGCCAAATTTCTCTAATCATTCCTTGTATCTAAAATCCCTCACTCCTGGTAATATATTTTGCACTCTCTTAAATAATCTTCCTTAAATAAGGAGCCAGAACTGAACACAATATTCCAAATGTGGCCTGACCAATGATTTGTAGAGCTATAGCATTACTTCCTTGCTGTTATACTTTATAAACCTAACGATCCTATAAACCTCTTTAATAACTGTTTCAACCTGCCTGGCCACATTTAGGGAGTTATGTACATGAAGCCCAACGTCCCTCTGCTCCTCTACTCTGCTCAAATTTGTACCATTGAGCCAGCGTTGTTTCTCTGTGTTTGGCATTTCTCGGTATTGAAATTCCCCTGCCAGGTTTGGCCAAGTTGCCGGTGTCCCTCTGAGTTTACTCACCAGCCCCCTAATTCACTGTTCTCCCTAGATTAGTATTACAAGAAAATTTCCATTTTTTTCCTCAACACCCACTTCCAAATTGTTTATATAACTCACAAAAAGCAAGGGTCCCGACACTGATCCCTGGGAAAGACCACTTTCAACTTGTCTCCAATCTGAGAAATACCCATCTGTACCTACACTCTGTTTCTTATCTTTTAGCTAACTTCCAGCCAAGGACCCATTAATCCCAAATGTCTGTAATTTGCTAACCCACCTGCCATGTGTCACTGTATCAAATCCTTTCTGAAAGTCCTAATATATAACATCTACGATACTGCCCTTCCCAACACTCACTCTGTGTTCAGGAGCCAGAGTGTCACCTATTCTTTCGCCGTAACCATCTTGAAGAAAACTGAAGAAAATATTCTGATGAAGGGTCACTGGACCCAAAATGTCAACAGATTTCTCTCCACTGATGCTACCAGACCTGCTGAGTTTTTCCAGTAGTTTCTACTATTTTTTCATAACGACAGCTATAACACTTTGGGTCCACGCCCACAGATCCCTCAAAGTTGCTGCCCAAGCTGATAGGGTTGTAAAGAAGGTGTATGGCTTCATTGGCAGAGGAATTGTGTTTTAGAGCCGTGAGGTTATGCTGCATCTCTATAAAACTCTGGTTAAACCACACTTGGAATATCGTGTTCAGTTCTGGTCACCTCATTATTGGAAGGATGTGGAAGCTGTAGAGATGGTGCAGGGGAGATTTACCAGGATAGTGCCTGGACTGGAGGGCAGGTCTTATGAGGAAAGGTTGAGGAAGCTAGGGCTTTTTTCATTGGAGTGAAGAAGGATGAGAGGTGACTTGATCGAGGTTTACAAGATGATGAGAGGCATAGATAGAGTGGATTGTCAGAGACATTTTCCCAGGGCAGATATGACTGTTACAGGGAAGCCCAATTTTAAGGTGACTGGAGGAAGGTATAGGGGAGATGTCAGAGGTAGAGTCTTCACAGAGAGAGTGGTGGGCGTGTGGAATGTGCTGCCGGCAGTGGTAGTGGTGCCAGATACTTTAGAGACTTTTAAGCAACTCAGTTTCGTGGCAGCAGTTGCGGAGCAGGGACCAAGGGCTGCCAGGTAGGTGAGTAAATCTTTTAAAAACTTGCCTCGTGGGAGGAGCGGCCTTCAGTTTCGTGGCAGCAGTTGCAGAGCGAGGACTGAGCCTGGCACTGTGGCTCAGAAGGGAAGAGGGAGAATAGAAAAATGCTAGTGGTAGGGGACTCAATAGTTAGACGAATTAACAGGAGATTTTGTTAGACGGATTGACAGGAACAGGACTCCCGGAAGGTATGTTGCCTCCCAGGTGCCAGGGTCCGGGATGTCACCGATCGAGTCTACAAGATTCTGAAGGGGAAGGGTGAGCAGCCAGAAATTGTGGTACATATTGGCACCAATGACATAGCCAGGAAAGGGATTGAGGATCTGAAAAGGGACTACAGAGAGCTAGGTTGGAAGCTGAAGAGCAGGACGAGTAGTGTTCTCAGATTTGCTACTGGTGCCACGAGACAGCAAGGTGAGGAACAGTCAGCGAGTGCAGCTTAACATGTGGCTACGTAGCTGATGCAGGAGGGAGGGCTTCAGATACTGAGACCATTGGGATGCTTTCTGGGGAAGGTGGGACCTGTACATGAAGGACAGGTTGCACCTGAACTGGAGGGGCACAAATGTCCTGGGTGGGAGATTTGCTCGAGTGGTTCAGGAGGGTTTAAACTAGTTTGGCAGGGGGATGGAAACCAGAGCTACACATCTGAGGGGGGAGGGGCACGTAGTAGTAAATGAGGCAGTGGCAGGATGCAGTGAATCTACCGGGAAGGTTTTTCATGTGATGGAACAAAGGGATCGGTTAAAATGTGTCTGCTTCAACACAAGGAGTGTCAGAAATAAGAGTGACGAAGTTGGAGCATGGATCAGTACTTGGCACTATGATGTTGTGGCCATAACGGAGTCGTAGCTTTCACAGGGCAGGAATGGTTGCGAGATATTCCAGGATTTAGAACATTTAAAAAGAACAGGGAGGGGGGAAGAAGAGGAGGGGGTGTAGCGTTGCTAATCAGAGAGTGCATCACAGCAAGAGAAATAAAGGTTGCCGAGGAAGGTTTGTCGACTGAGTCAGTATGGGTGGAAGTTAGGAACAGCAAGGGAGCAGTCACCTCATTGGGGGTTTTCTACAGAGCCCCAAATAGCAGTAGGGAGATCAAAGAACTCATAGGCCGGCAGATTGTTGAAAAGTGCAAACGTATCAGGGTTGTTATGGGTGACTTCAACTTTCCCAATATAGATTGGAACCTGCTTAGTGCAGATGGTTTGGATGGAGCCATTTTTGTCAGGTGTGTTCAGGAGGGTTTCCTTACTCAGTATATGGACAGGCCAATGAGAGGGGAGGCCATTTTGGATTTGGTGCTCGCCAATGACCCAGGACAAGTGTCAGATCTCGTGGTGGGAGAACACTTTGGTAACAGTGACCACAACAGCCTCACACTTACCATAGCCGTGGAAAGGGAAAGGAGCAGTTACCAGGGGAAGATATTTAACTGGGGTAAAGGAAACTATGACGCTATCAGGCAGGAGTTGGGAAGTACAGATTGGGAGCAATTGTTCCACAGAAAGGGCACAGCAGACTTGTGGAGGCTGTTTAAGGAGCAGTTGTTGTGAATGATGTATAAATTTGTTCCTCTGAGACAGGTAAGAAGGGGTAAGATTAAGGAGCCTTGGATGACGGGTACAGAGGTGCTTCTTGTCAAAAAGATAAAGGCAGCGTACGTAAGGTGGAGGAAGCAAGGGTCTAGCACAGCTTTAGAGGATTACTGGCTTGCTCTGAAGGAGCTCAAAAGTGGACTGAGGAGGGCCAGGAGGGGGCATGAAAAAGGCTTGGCAGGAAGGATTAGGGAGAATCCGAAGGCATTTTACTCATCCATGAGGAATAAGAGAATGATCAGGGAGAAGGTAGGGCCGATCAGGGATAGCATAGGGAACTTGTGTGTGGAGTCTGAGCAGATAGGGGAAGCCCTAAATGAGATTTTTGCTTCAGTTTTCAACAAGGAAAGGGACCTTGTTGTGAATGAGAACTTTGAGGAGCAGGAAAACAGGCTTGAACAGATCAAGATTGAGGAAGTTGATGTACTGGAAATTTTGGCAAACATTAAGATTGATAAGTCCCCAGGGCCAGACCAGATTTATCCTAGGTTGCTCCAGGAAGCGAGAAAGGAGATTGCTAAGCCGCTGGCAGAGATTTTTGCTTCCTCACTCTCCACAGGGTCGTACCAGAAGATTGGAGGGAGGCAAATGTTGTTCCTCTTTTCAAGAAACGGAATAGGGAAATCTCTGGAAATTACAGACCAGTCAGTCTTACATCTGTGGTCAGCAAGGTTTTGGAAAGAATTCTGAGGGATAGGATTTATGACTATTTGGAAAAGCATAGCATGATTAAAGGGAGTCAGCATGGCTTTGTGAGGGGCAGGTCATGCCTCACAAATCTTATTGAGTTCTTTGAGGAGGCCATGAGACACGTTGATGAGGGTCGAGCAGTGGATGTGGTGTACATAGACTTCAGCAAGGCATTTGATAAGGTTCCCCATGGCAGGCTCATTCATCAAGTCAGGAGGTATGGGATACAGGGTGATTTGGCTGTCTGGATTCAGAATTGGTTGGCTGACAGGAGGCAGAGAGTGGTTGTAGATGGTAAGTATTCTGTCTGGAGGTCAGTGCTGAGTGGTGTCCCGCAGGGCTCTGTTCTTGGGCCTCTGCTCTTTGTAGTTTTTATAAATGGCTTGGATGAGGAGATTGAGGGGTGGGTTAGTATGTTTGCTGATGACACAAAGGTTGGAGGTGCCGTTGATAGTATCGAGGGCTATTGCAGGCTTCAGCGAGACATTGACAGAATGCAGAGCTGGGCTGAGAAATGGCAGATGGTGTTCAACCTGGATAAATGCGAAGTGATGCATTTTGGAAGGTCGAACTTAAATGCTGAATATAGGATTAAAGACAGGATTCTCGGCAGCGTGGAGGAACAGCGGGATCTTGGTGTTCAAGTGCATAACTCCCTCAAAGTTGCCACCCAAGTGGATAAGGTTGTTAAGAAAGCATATGGTGTTTTGGCTTTCATTAACAGGGGGATCGAGTTTAAGAGCCGCGAGGTTATGCTGCAGCTCTACAAAACCCTGCTGAGACCACACTTGGAATATTGTGTCCAGTTCTGGTCACCCTAATATGGGAAAGGTGTGGAGGCTTTGGAGAGGGTGCAAAGGAGGTGTACCAGGATGCTGCCTGGACTGGAGAGCTTGTCTTACGAGGAGAGGTTGACTGAGCTCGGACTTTTCTCTCTGGAGAGAAGGAGGAAGAGAGGTGACCTGATCGAGGTGTACAAGGTATTGAGAGGCATGGATAGAGTCGATAGCCAGAGACTTTTCCCCAAGGCAGGATTGACTGCCACGAGGGGTCATAGTTTTAAGGTGTTAGGAGGAAGGTATAGAGGAGACGTCAGAGGGAGGTTTTTCACCCAGAGAGTTGTGAGCGCATGGAATAGTTTACCAGTGGTAGTCGTGGAAGCAGAGTCATTAGTGACATTTAAGCAACTGCTGGACATGCACATGGACAGCAGTGAATTGCGGGGAATGTCGGTGAGGTTAGTTTATTTTGGATTAGGATTATTCCACGGCACAACATCATGGGCCGAAGGGCCTGTACTGTGCTGTACTTTTCTATGCTCTGTGTTCTATGTTCTATGATAATATCGTGCCCACCTCTACCACCTCCGCTTGAAATGCCTTCCAGGTACCCACCACCCTCTGCATAAAGAACTTTCCACACATATCTCCCTTAAACTTCTTCCCTCTCACCTTGAACTCATGACCCCCTACTAATTAAGTCCCCCACTCTGGGAAAAAGCTTCTTGCTATCCATATCTATACCCCTCATGATTCTATAGACCTCAATCAGGTTCCCCCTCAACCTCCGTCTTTCCAATGTAAATAATGCTAATCTACTCAACCTCTCTTCATAGCTAGCACCCTCCATACCAGGCAACATCGTGGTGAACCTCCTCTGCACCCTCTCCAAAGCATCCACATCCTTTTGGTAATGTGGCAACCAGAACTGCACACAGTACTCCAAATGTGGCCGAACCAAAGTCCTGTACAACTGTAACATCACCTGCCAACTCTTGTACTCAATACCCCGTCCGATGAAGGAAAGCATGCCGTATGCCTTCTTGACCACCCTATTGTGTTGTCTCCTTCAGGGTACAATGGACATGAACACCCAGATCTCTCCGTGCATCAATATTCCCCAGGGCTTCTCCATTTACTGTATAGTTCGCCCTTGAATTGGATCTTCCAAAATGCATCACCTCGCATTTGCCCGGATTGAACTCCATCTGCCATTTCTCTGCCCAACTCTCCAGTCTATCTATATTCTGCTGCATTCTCCGACAGTCCCCATCGCTATCTGCTCCTCCACCAATCTTAGAGGCGGATAGAATCTGCAAACTTTCCAATCAGACCATCTATACCTTCCTCCAGATCATTTAAGTATTAGCGAGTTTTGAGAAGATCTGTAGCTCAGGTTGAGGTTCTGGATGTGAGTTTGCTCGCTGAGCTGGAAGGTTAGTTTTCAGACGTTTCGTCACCATTCTAGATAACACCATCAGTGAGCCTTTTCCTGCTTTGGTGATGTCATTTCCTGTTCTTTTTCTCAGGGGATGGTCGATTGGCTCCAAATCAATGTGTTTGTTGATGGAGTTCCAGTTGGAATGCCAAGCTTCTAGGAATTCTCGTGCGTGTCTCTGTTTGGCTTGTCCTAGGATGGATGTGTTATCCCAATCAAAGTGGTGTCCTTCCTCATCTGTATGTAAGGATACGAGTGATAGTGGGTCATGTCGTTTTGAGGCTAGTTGATGATCATGTATCTAGGAATGGCAGTTTGTTGTTGTTTTCCTCCTCTTTTGTGAATTTTCTGCGTTGGCGATGTCATTTCCTGTTCTTTTTCTCAGGGATGGTAGATTGGCTCCAAAATTCACAAAAGAGGAGGAAAACAACAAGAAACTGCCATTCCTAGATGTCACAGTAGAGCGAACAGTCAATGGGGAACTTCAAACCAGCGTCTACAGGAAAACAACACATACGGACCCAATACTGAACTACAGGAGCAGCCATCCCAACACCCACAAACGAAGCTGCATGAGAACATTATTCCAATGAGCCACCACACACTGCAGCACAGAGGAACTACGCAGAGCAGAGGAAAATCACCTATACAGCGTATTTAAAAAGAATGGGTACCCTATGAACACAGTACGCCGATTCCTCAGCAATAAACCCAAACAAACAGACAAAACGGGCTCAGAAACCATAACCACTCTCCCCTACATCAAAGACATTTCCGAAATGACTGCCAGACTACTCGGACCTCTTGGCATCAGGGTAGCCCACAAACTCACCAACACACTAAAACAGCAGCTAATGAACTTAAAACACCATATACAGACAACAAACAAAACGAACGTCATCTACAAAATACCTTGCAAGAACTGTGACAAACACTACATTGGACAAACCGGCAGAAAGCTAGCCACCAGGATACATGAACATCAACTAGCCACAAAACGACACGACCCACTATCACTCGTATCCTAACACACAGATGAGAAAGGACGCCACTTTGATTGGGACAACACATCCATCCTAGGACAAACAGAGACACGCACGAGAATTCCTAGAAGCTTGGCATTCCAACCGGAACTCCATCAACAAACACATTGATTTGGAGCCAATCGACCATCCCTGAGAAAAAGAACAGGAAATGACATCACCAATACAGAAAATGACATCACCAACCCAAGGAAGCCTAACCAGATAAATAGAAAGCGGGACATAACACCAGCGCTTCGTCAGAGGCTCACTGATGATGTTACCTAGAATGGTGACGAAACGTCTGAAAACAAACCTTCCAGCTCAGCGAGCAAACTCACATCCATCATTTAAGTATATTGCAAACAACCGTGTTCCCAGCATGGATCCCTGTGGAACACCACTGGTCACAGGTCTCCATTTTGAGAAACTCCCTTCCACTCTGACTCTCTGTCTCCTGTTTCCCAGCCAGTTCTCTATCCATCTAGCAAGTACACCCTGGACCCCATGCGACTTCACGTTCTCCATCAGCCTACCATGGGGAACCTTATCAAACTCCTTACTGAAGTCCATGTATATGACATCTATAGCCCTTCCCTCATTGATCAACTTTGTCACTTCCTCAAAGAATTCTATCAAGTTGATAAGACATGACCTTCCCTGCACAAAACCATGTTGCCTGTCACTAATAAGCCCATTTTCTTCCAAATGTAAATAGATCCTATCCCTCAGTATTTTCTCCAGCAGCTTCCCAACTACTGACGTCAGGCTCACAGGTGTATAATTACCTGGATTATCATAGAACATAGAACATTACAGCACAGTAAAGGCCCTTCGGCCCTCGATGTTGTGCCGACCTGTCATACCGATCTCAAGCCCATCTAACCTACACTATTCCATGTACGTCCATATGCTTATCCAATGATGACTTAAATGTACCTAAAGTTGGCAAATCTACTACCGTTGCAGGCAAAGCGTTCCATTCCCTTACTATTCTCTGACTAAAGAAACTACCTCTGACATCTGTCCTAAATCTTTCACCCCTCAATTTAAAGCTATGCCCCCTCATGCTCGCCGTCACCATCCTAGGGAAAAGGGTCTCCCTATCCACCCTATCTAACCCTCTGATTATTTTATATGTTTCAATTAAGTCATCTCTCAACCTTCTTCTCTCCAATGAAAACAGCCTCAAGTCCCTCAGCCTTTCCTGGTAAGACCTTCCCTCCATACCAGGCAACATCCCAGTAAATCTCCTCTGCACCCTTTCCAAAGCTTCCACATCCTTCTTATATTGCGGTGACCGGAACTGTACACAATACTCCAAGTCCGGCCGCACCAGAGTTTTGTACAGCCTCACCATAACCTCTTGGTTCCGGAACTCGATCCCTCTATTAATAAAAGCTAAAACACTGTATGCTTTCTCAACAGCCCAGTCAACCTGGGTGGCAACTTTCAAGGATCTGTGTACATGGACACCGAGATCTCTCTGCTCCTCTACACTACCAAGAATCTTACCATTAGCCCTGTACTTTGCCTTCTGGTTACTCCTACCAAAGTGCATCACCTCACACTTGTCTGCATTAAATTCCATTTGCCACCTCTCAGCCCAGCTCTGCAGCTTATCTATGTCTCTCTGCAACCTACAACATCCTTCGTCACTCTCCACAACTCCACCGACCTTAGTGTCATCTGCAAATTTACTAACCCATCCTTCTACGCCCTCATCCAGGTCATTTATAAAAATGACAAACAGCAGTGGGCCCAACACCGACCCTTGCAGTACACCACTAGTAACTGGTCTCCAGGATGAACATTTCCCATCAACCACAACCCTCTGTCTTCTTTCAGCAAGCCAATTTCCGATCCAAACTGCTATATCTCCCACAATTCCATTCCTCTGCATTTTGTACAATAGCCTCCTGTGGGGAACCTTATCGAACGCCTTGCTGAAATCCATATACACCACATCAACCGGTTTACTCTCATCTACCTGTTTGGTCACCTTCTCAAAGAACTCAATAAGGTTTGTGAGGCACGACCTTCCCTTCACAAAACCATGCTGACTGTCCCTGAACAATTTATTCTTTTCTAGATGATTATAAATCCTATCTCTATATCCTTGCTACCCTTCTTAAACAAGGGGACAACATTAGTGATTCTTCAGTCCTCTGGGACCTCAAACATGCTCAAGGACGCTGCAAAGAAATCTGTTAAGGCCCCAGCTATTTCCTGTCTCGATTCCCTCAGTAACCTGGGATAGATCCCATCTGGACCTGGGGGCTTGTCCACCCTAATGCCTTTTTGAAAACCTAACACTTCCCACCTCCTTATGCCAACTTGACCAAGCGTAATCAAACATCTATCTCTAACCTCAATATTCATCATGTCCCTCTCCTCAGTGAATACCGACGCAAAGTACTGAGTAAAAATCTCACTCATTTTCTCTGACTCCTCATGTAACTTCCCTCCTTTGTCCTTGAGCGGGCCAACCCTTTTTCTAGTTACCCTCTTGCTCCTTATGTATGAATAAAAGGCTTTGGGATTTTCCTTAACCGTGTTTGCTAAAGATATTTCATGACCCCTTTTAGCCCTCTTAATTCCTTGCATCAGATTGGTCCTACATTCCCGATATTCTTCCAAAACATCAGCTGTTTTCAGTTGCCTAAACCATATGTATGCCTCCCCTTTCCTCTCTGCTGGTCTTACAATTTCACCTGTCACCCATGGTTCCCTCATCTTGCCCTTTCTATCCCTCATTTTCACAGAGACATTTCGGGTCTGGGCCCTTCTTCAGAAATGGGGGAGGGGAAGGAGATTCTGAAATAAATAGAGAGGAGGGGGAGGCAGATAGAAGGTGGATAATGGAACAGGAACAGCACTTCATATTCTGCTTGGGAATCCTGCAGCCCAATGGTATCAATGTGGATTTCACAAGCTTCAAAATCTCCTCTCCCCCCACTGCATCCCAAAACCAGCCCAGCTTGGCCCCGCCTCCCTAACCTGTCTGACCTTTCTCCCACCTAACTACTCCTCCCACCTCAACTCCCATACCACCCCAACCTCCTACCTACAAGTCTCATCCCCACCTCCTTGACCTGTCCGTCTCCTCTCCATCCATCTGCTCCTTTATCCATCTCTCATTCACCTCTCCCTCTATCTGTACTTATTTGAATCCCCCTCCCCTGCCCCATTTCTGAAGAAGGGCCCAGGCCCGAAACACCAGCTTTCCTGCTCCTCTGATGCTGCTTGGCCTGCTGTGTCCATCCAGCTCTACGCCTCGTTACCTTAAATAAGGGAGATGTCATGGTAACTTGCTGCACATACTGATACCAGTATTACCTAATATGGAGCATGACATGTGACTGTTCAAAACTTGGTAAATTCCAATCTTTGGGATCAAACATTGTGATCAGGTTTCAGTCAATTCATTGGCTGAGTGCCAGAAAAGTTTCTGAAAGAGTCAGCACACTTTGGGTTAAAGGTAACAGCACAAAAGATTTTTCCAGTGAACACTCAAGGCCCACATTCATGTGACATACATACCCTGAAGTTATCTTCAGAGATATAAAGAACCACAAGGCAAGATATGCAGTCAGAGGGAAAGTTGACTGCTTCACTCCAATCAGGGTGGTACTTAGACCATAAGACCGAAGACCATAAGACATAGGAGTGGAAGTAAGGCCATTTGGCCCATCGAGTCCACTCCTCCATTTAAATCATGGCTGATGGGCATTTCAACTCCACTTCCCTGCACTCTCCCCATAGCCCTTGACTCCTTGTGAGATCAAGAATTTGTCAATCTCTGCCTTGAAGGCATCTAACACCCTGGCCTCCACTGCACTCTGTGGTAATGAATTCCACAAGCCCACCACTCTCTGGCTGAAGAAATGTTGTCTCATTTCAGTTTTAAATTTACCCCCTCTAATTTTAAGGCCGTGCCCAAGGGTCCTAGTCTCCTAACGGAAACAACTTCTCAGTGTCCACCCCTTCTAAGCCATACATTATCTTGTAAGTTTCTATTAGATCTCCCCTCAACCTTCTAAACTCTGATGAGTACAATCCCAGGATTTGTTTCAAACCAAACTTATCGAGTAAGAATTAAACATGAATTAAGTTAAAGTGAAGTCAAATGAAGTGAGTTAAAATTGAAGTTGTTAGATGGAGTAAGAAGTAAATGTTGCAACAAATCTGTTTGATTTTGATATCCAAAGAGTTAAATAAAGAAGAGCTTGTTTCATTGAATTTTGAATCGAGTTACTGCCTTTTGTCTGTTACACAAGGGAAGAACACCAAGGAAAAAGCTGTAGTGCTCCTCTCGAGCAGCAACTCTTTAACTGCCTCTGAAAGAACGTTGTTGGCCATTCCATCATAGTGGGTAAGGAAGGGCTACAAACAGGGCCTTGCCACCCAGGAGCGCACGATGTGAAAGAATAAAGAAGAATGTGGAAATCCACACAGGATCTGTGGGCTCAGCCAGGGGTACCTTCTGGGTCTATCACTTTCCTTGGGCTAATTCCCAGGAAAACCGATCTGACACAGTAGCGGTGACCGAAAGAACAGGTGTGTCTGGGGCTGTTAGGGCAGGTAGCACCGCGTTGCTGGCATTCTGCTCGAACCGAGCATCGAAAGCACTGAGTGCATCAGGGAGGGACCTGCTTTTGTGCGCTATTTTGCTCTGCTTCATTTTGTATCACGTTATGCTGTTTAGGCCTTATCACAGGTGATGGAAACAGCAACTCACATTCTGCTTGGGAACCCTGCAGCCCAATGGTATCAATGTGGACTTCACAAGCTTCAAAATCTCCCTCTCCCCCGACTGTATCCCAAAACCAGCCCAGCTCATCCCCACCTCCCGAACCTGTTCTTCCTCTCACCCATCCCCTCCTCCCACCTCAAACCGCACCTCCATTTCATACCTACTAACCTCATCCTGCCTCCTTGACCTGTCCGTCTTCCCTGGACTGACCTATCCCCTCCCTAACTCGCCACCTATCCTCTCCTCTCCACCTATCTTCTTTTCTCTCCATCTTCAATCCGCCTCCCCATCTCTGCCTATTTATTCCAGAACCCTGTCCCCATCCCCCTCTCTGATGAAGGGTCTAGGTCAGCTTTTGTGCTCCTGAGATGCTGCTTGGCCTGCTGTGTTCACCCAGCTTCACACTTTGTTATCATGGGAGTGTGTTTGGTTGGTTTGGGCCTCTAACTTGGACCATTGCTACCTCTCGGCATCTCTGACGGCTTTTCACGGATCATAGTTGGATTTTCTGTATAGGCCTGGGCCACCCACCTTAAATGCTGCATGTCTGGTGGATTTCCCAGTTCGCCCAAGGTTTCTGAATGGGGAACCCAATAGCAGCAGTGTTCAGCAGTTATAAGATGCACCGAAGAAACTCACCAATAATCCTTAGACTGCACCTTCCAAACAAGTTCCTCTCAAGCTCCTCACCATCGTGACTTGGAAAAATATCACTGTTCTTTCACTGTCGCTGGGTCAAAATCCTGGAATTCCATCCCTAAGGGCATTGTGGGTCAACCCACAGCACATGGACTGCAGTGGATCAAGAAGGCAGTTCACACCCACCTTCTCAAGGGACAACTAGGGACGGGCAAGAAATGCTGACCCACACAACAATGCTCACTTATTGCAAATGAATAAAAATAAAGCTAATTTAACATCTGTGACAGAGAAAATATTAGAAGCTGTCATTAAAAACATTTTAATAGGGCACTTGGATAAGTTCAAGGCAATCAGGGAGAGTGAACTTTATTTGTGAGAAGGAAATTGTGTTTCATTAACTGATTGAAGGTCTGAGAAGCTAACGCATGCTGTGTATAAGAGGAACTGTTAGGGGTACAGTATGTAGATATCAAGAAACTATTTAATGAAATACCACAGCAAAGGTTGTTGTTGAAAATAAAAGCTGATGGTACAGGGATAACATATTGGCATGGATAGGAATGTCTAGCTAACAGAAAGAAACAAACAGGGATAAATGAGCCATTTTCAGGCTGGCATGTGATGATTTTGGGATCTCAATTGTTTCCAATTTACTGAAATGAATTAAATGAAGGAACAGTAAGTATGGGTATAAGGTTGCTAATGTGCAAAGTTAGTTAAGAAAGTAAGTTATGAAGAGGAAGTAAGAAGCCTACAAAGGGATATGGTCAGGTTAAGTGAGTAAGCAAAGATGTAGCAATTGGAGCATTAATGTGGGAAAGGATCAAATTGTTCATTTTAACAGGAAGAATAATCTAAAAGGGAAGAGTTTACAGAGCTCAGAGATAAATAGGGATCTGAGGACCCTAGTGCATAGCTCACGAAAACCAGCCTACCTTCCATTGACTCCATCGATACTTCTGGCTGCCTCAGGAAAGCAGCCAATAGAATCAAAGACCCCTCCCACCCCAGTTAGACTGCCTTCCACCCTCTTCCATCAGCAGAAGATACAGAGGTTTCATAACATGTACCAACTGATTGAAGAACAGCTTCTTCCCCTCTGTTATCAAACTTATGAGCGGACCTCTCACATATTAGAGTTGATCTTTCTCTGCAACTTCTCTATAGCTGTAGCACTGTACTCTGCATTCTGTTCTATTACAGTGATGTGCTTCTATAAGGTATAATTTGTCTGGATAGCGCACGAAACAAAATTTTTCCCTGTATCTCAGTGCATGTGACAATAATAGATCAAATCAAATCAAATTCAAAGGTCATACTCTGTATTCTATTCTATTTTCCTGCTGCACTTATGTAGGTTATAATTTGTCTGGATAGCACACAAAAGAATACTTTTCACTGTATCTCAGTAAATGTGACAATAACAGATCAAATCAAAGCAAAACTAATAGAACATTAGAATTTATTGTGAAGGCAATCGAATACAAAAATAGGGAAGATACGCTCCAGTTGCACAGGTTCCTGGGAAACTGCTTCTGGAGTATTGAGTACAGCATTGCCACCTATTTTTATCATTAGAGGCGGTTCAGAGAAAGTTTGCTAGACTAATACCTGGAGTGGATGAGTTGTTGCATAAGGAAAGTTTGGACAGGCTGAGCCTGAATCCACTGGAGGTCAGAAGAGTAAAAGGGGAATTAAGAGAAACATTTAAGATCCTGAAGTGTCTCGACAGATTGGAATTGCAGAGGATGTTTCCACTTATAGAAACATCTAGAACATCGAGGTTACTGTTTAAAACAGAGGTTAGGTTTTTTTTTTCTCTGCAGGTGGTCTTTGGAACTCTCTCTTTGAAAAGGTTGTGGCAGCAGCGTCCTTAAATATTTTTATGATAGCCATGATTCCATTCTTGTTCAGCTCAGGGGTGAAAGGGTACGTGGGTGACACAGAAATGTGAATTTCGGGTTACAAAATCAACCATGATAAGGGGTTGACTGACCTACTCCTGCTCCCTGCTTACATATTTACAACAATCATGCATTTATTTACAATTCCAATATTTCCCTAATTCCTGTTTGAAAGTGATGATTGAATTTACTCCCAATGCACTTCCAGGCAGCACGTTCCAGATCCCAACAACTCACTGTGTAAAACAATCTGCCTCATCTCCCCTCTCTGGGGATTTTCCTTATCAATGGAATGAACAGAATGCAAGGATCTCTACCACTTGAATTCCCTGCAGAGCACTGTCATCTCACACTGAACTGAAGTCAGCTCCAAGCTGTAGGTCTAGGCCCGAAATGTCAACTTTCCTGCTCCTCTGATGCAGCTCTGCCTGCTGTGTTCATCCAGCTCCACACGGTGCTATCTCAGATTCTCCAGCATCTGCAGTTCCTACTATCTCTGTTACATCCAAACAATGAGTTGCATCCTCTCAGATTATTCCACATTCAACCTGTGCTTGTTTCATCAGTCGAAAATTGAGTGTAAATTATCTTCAGAGACTGAAATAAGTGGTTGACTGCTTCGTGAGGAGCTAACATCATTTTGAATGAAATATGTTTCTGGTTAATCAAAGATTGATTGTCTAACTGTGCTGCACTGATAGAATAAAGGCAGACTTGAAATGAGAACGAATAACTCTATTCTCATTATATATCATACATGACCTGCCTGAAACTGCGTAATTAACTCTGAAATAAGAATGAAGAGTATTAAGTTCACACTTCACCATCTTATTGAGTGGGTCCCAGTAGTTATGGAGGAGGAGGATTTATTTGCTATCAGCCAGGCAGTATCTACTAAGAAAAAGATAATGAAATGGGAGATTTTTCAGTGAATGTTATGATGCATCCAGTGAGAAATAGACAAATAGGTCTATAATGAAGAATGTTGACCGCGACAGGGTGAATTTATTGATATTTTACTAATTATATATAGAACATAGAACATTACAACACAGTACAGGCCCTTCGGCCCTCGATGTTGTGCCGACCTGTCATACTGATCTCAAGCCCATCTAACCTACACTATTCCATGTATGTCCATATGCTTATCCAATGACGACTTAAATGTACCTAAAGTTGGCGAATCTACTACCGTTGCAGGTAAAGCGTTCCATTCCCTTACTACTCTCTGAGTAAAGAAACTACCTCTGACATCTGTCCTATATCTTTCACCCCTCAATTTAAAGCTATGCCCCTCGTGCTCGCCGTCACCATCCCATCACTCAGAAATATTCCCACAATGGGATGAATGCAGTCAAATTCAAACAGGACATATTTGCATCAAACTAAAGTCTCAAATGAATCATTTCCAGTTTATTGCAAAACATTGAAAGAGCTGAAATCACAGTGCAGCCGATTTTTGAGCTGTGCTGCAGCTGTACAGACTGTACCATGAGCCACATCACAGCTCTGCATCTGCCATATGCAGCATTTAGACTGTATATATGCACAGGCAGGGAACAGAGGGGTACAGGCCAATGGGGCTAGTTCAGAATGTGATCGTGCTCAGCACAGGCATGATGGACGGAAGAGCCTACACCTGTGCTGTACTGTTCTATGTTCTGTTGATTAGAAGTGGTCTGGGAAGGGAAATATTTGGGATGAGTTAGATATGAGCGTGATGAGTGGATGAAGAGGATGAGAGGGTGAAGAGGTGGACAGGGTGAGGGGGTGAAGGGGTGGACAGGGTGATGGAGGGGGTGAGGGAGGGGGTGAGGGACTGAGGGGATAATGGGGGTGTTAGAGTTGAGGAGGTGAGAGGTGACAAGGGGTGAAGCAGGTAAAGGAGTGAGGGAGGAGGTGGAGTGAGTGAGGACAGTAAAGGGCGTGAGGGGGAAGAGGGTGGTGAAGGCATTATGGTGATGAGGGGTCTGAGGAGGGTAAGGGGGGTTGAGGGGGTGAGGATGATGACGGAGTGAGAGGGGTGAGGAGGTGCAGAGGGTGAGGGGAGCGAAGAGGTGAGGGGATGAGGAGGTGTGGAGAGTGAAATGGGGTGAAGGGTGTGTGGGGGTGAGGTGGTGAGGAGGTGCAGAAGGTGATTGGGGTGAAGGGGGTGAGGGAGTGAGGGGCGTAAGGATGTGTGGAGTGTGAGGGAGGTGAAAGGTGTGAGGGGAGTGAAGGGGATGAGGAGTGACGGGGTGAGGGGGATGAAGTGGGTGAGGGGGTGAGGGGTTGACGAGGTGTAGAGCATGAGGGGAGTGAAGGGATGAAGGGGGTGAGGGGAGTGGGGTGTTGAGGAGGTGTGGAGCGGGAGGGTGTGAAGGGGGTGAAGGGGTGAGGGGGTGAGGGGTTGAGGAGGTGTGGAGTGGGAGGGAGGTGAAGGGGTGAGGGGTTGAGGAGGTGTGGAGCGTGGGGGGGTGAAGGGTGTGAAGGGGGTGAAGGCGTGAAGGGGGTGAGGGGGGTGAAGGGGTTGAGAGGGGGTGAAGGGGTTGGCGGGGAGGCGGTGAAGGGGGTGAGTGGTGAAAAGGGTGAAGTGGGGTTGGGGGGGTGAGGGGGTGAAAGGGTTGAGGAGGTATGGAGCGGGAGGGGTTGAAGGGGTGAGGGGGTGAGGGGGTTGAAGGGGTGAGGGGTTGAAGGTGTGAAGGGGGTGAGGGGGGTGAGGAGGGTGTGGAGGTGTGGAGGGTGAGGGGAGTGAAGGGGGCGAGGGGTTGAGGGGGTTAAGGAGGTGTGGAGGGTGAGGGAGGTGAGGAGGTGTGGAGGGTGAGGGGAGTGAAGGGGGTGAGGGGGCGCGGGTCATGAAGTGGGTGAAGAGGGTGAGGGGGTGAGGGGGTTAAGGAGGTGTGGAGGGTGAGGGAGGTGAGGAGGTGTGGAGGGCGAGGTGGTTGAGGGGGTGAATGGTATGAGTGGGGTGAGGAGGTGAGGGGAATGAAGGGAGTGAGGGAGTGAGGGGGTGCGGGGGATGAAGTGGGTGAGGAGAGTGAGGGGTTGAGGAGGTGTGGAGCGTGAGGGGGGATAAGGGGGTGAAGGGGTGAAGGTGGAGGGTGAGGGGATGAGGAGGTGTGGAAGGTGAGTGGAGAGAAGGGGGTGAGGGGGTGCAGGGGATGAAGTGGGTGAAGAGGGTGAGGGGGTGAGGGGGTTAAGGAGGTGTGGAGGGTGAGGGAGGTGAGGAGGTGTGGAGGGTGAGGTAAGTGAAGGGGGTGAGGGGTTGAGGAGGTGTGGAGCGTGAGGGGGGATAAGGGGGTGAAGGGGTGAAGGAGGTGAGGGGGTGGAGGGTGAGGGGGATGAAGTGGATGAAGAGGGTGAGGGGGTGAGGGGGTTAAGGAGGTGTGGAGGGTGAGGGGTTGAGGAGGTGTGGAGCATGAGGGGATGAAGGGGATGAGAGGTTGAGAAGGTGTGGAGCGTGAGGGGGGATAAGGGGGTGAAGGGGTGAAGGAGGTGAGGGGGTGGAGGGTGAGGTGGGTGAGGGGGTGAAGGGTGTGAGGGGGGTGAGGAGTTGTGGAGGGTGAGGGGAGTGAAGGGTTGAGGGAGTGAGGGGGTGAGGGGTTGAGGAGCTTAGCAGCAGGAAGGGGGTGAAGTGGGTGAGGGGGTGAAGGAGGTGAGGGGGTGAAGGGGATGAGGAGGTGTGGAGCATGAGGGGAGTGAATGGGTGAAGGGGGTGAGGGGGTTAAGGAGTTTTGGAGGTTGAGGGAGGTGACGAGGTGTGGAGGGTGAGGTGTCTGAGGGAGTGAAAGGTGTGAGCAGGGTGAGGAGGTGAGGGGAGTGAAGGGAGTGAGGGAGTGAGGGGGTGAGGGGGATGAAGTGCGTGGGGAGAATGAGGGGTTGAGGAGGTGTGGGGCGTGAGGAGGATGAAGGGCGTGAGGGGTTGAGGAGGTGTGGCACATGAGGGGGATGAAGTGGGTGAGGAGAGTGAGGGGTTGAGGAGGTGTGGAGCATGAGGGGGATGAAGGGGTGAAGGGGTGAGGGGGTGAGGGGGGTGAAGGGGTGAGGTGGGGTGAAGGGGTTCAGAGGGGTTGAAGGGGTGGGGGGAGGCAGTGAAGGGGGTGACGGGTAAAGGGATGAAGGGGAGTTGAGGGGATGAGGGGATGAAGGCGTTGAGGAGGTATGGAGCGGGAGGGGGGTGAAGGGGATGAAGAGGTGTGGAGCATGAGGGGAGTGAATGGGTGAAGGGGGTGAGGGGTGAAGGGGTGAAGGGGGGTTGGGGGGTGAGGGTATGAAGGGGTTGAGGAGGTGTGGAGTGGGAGGGGTGAGAAGGATGTGAAAGGGTGAATGAGGTGAGGGGGTGAAGGGGGTGAGGGGCGTGAGGGGGGTGAAGGAGGTGAGGAGTTTGAGGGGGGTGAGGGGTGTAAGGTGGGTGGGAGGGGTGAAGGGGATGAAGGGGGGAGGGGGTGAAGGGGGATGAAGGGGGTGAAGGGGTGTAGGGGCATGGGGGGTGAAGGGGAATGAGGGGGTGAAGGAGGGTGAAGGGCTTAAGGTGAGTAGGGGGTGAAGGGAGAGAGGAGGATGAAGGGGGTGAAGGGGGTGAGGGGTGAGGGGGTGAAAGACGTGAAGGGGGGTGAAGGGGGGTGAGGGGGTGAAGGAGGGTGAAGGGCTTAAGGTGAGTAGGGGGTGAAGGGGGAGAGGGGATGAAGGGGGGTGAGAGGTATAAGGGAGGATGAAGGGGGTGTTGGGGGAGAAGCGGGGTGAGGGGTTTGAGGGGGTGATGGGGGTTTTGATGGAATGGAGTTGCAGAGAGAGAGACTGTCGGCTCAGTGCATTAATGGATTGCTTTGGGGGTGAAGGGGGTGATGTGGTTGAGGAGGGTGATGGGGGTGATGGGGGAGGAGTGGGGTGAGGGGTTTGAGGGGAGTGAGAGGGGTGAGGGGGAGGAGTGGGGTGAAGGGTTTGAGGGGGATGGGGGTGTTGATGGAATGGAGTTGCGGAGAGAGAGAGACTTTCGGCTCAGTGCATTAATGGATTGTTTTGGGGGTGAAGGGGGTGAGGAGGGTGCAGGGGGTGAAGGGGATGAGGGGGTGAAGGGGGTGAGGGGGCTGGGGGGGGTTTGATGTAATGGAGTTGTGGAGAGAGAGGCTGTCGGCTCAGCGCATTAATGAGTTGTTTCGGGGGTGAAGGGGTTGAGGAGGGTGAAGGGGGTGAAGGGGATGACGAGGTGAAGGTGGTGAGGGGTGAGGGGGTTGAGGGGGGGGGTTTGATGTAATGGAGCTGTGGAGAGAGAGACTGTCGGCTCAGTGCATTAATGAGTTGTTTCGGGGATGAAGGGGGTGAGGGGAGTGAGGGGGGGTTTGATGTAATGGAGTTGTGGAGAGAGAGACTGTCGGCCTAGTGCATTAATGGGTTGTTTCGGGGGTGAAGGGGGTGAGGAGGGTGAAGGGGGTGAAGGGGATGATGGGGTGAAGGTGGTGAGGGGTGAGGAGGGTGAGGGGGGGTTTGATGTAATGGAGCTGTGGAGAGAGAGACTGTCGGCTCAGTGCATTAATGGGTTGTTTCGGGGGTGAAGGGGGTGAGGAGGGTGAAGGGGGTGAAGGGGATGACGGGGTGAAGGTGGTGAGAGGTGAGGGGCGTGAGGGGGGGTTTGATGTAATGGAGCTATGGAGAGGGAGACCGTCGGCTCAGTACATTAATGAGTTGTTTCGGGGGTGATGTCTGAGTAATTTGTCTCTGAAAAGATACATTATGCCTGCAGACTGAGTGAAGGTGCAGGTGATTGGGAATGTGATACTAAAACATCGTCTGTCATTTCTGGGGAATCAGTCTGCCGTGTGCCGATGGCTATTACGACAAGGTACATTAACTGGATCAGAGCAGTGTCATTGCTGTCCTGACACAGCGAGCGATCAACTCCCTGCCTCTCAGAGCTATCAATCTCTTCATTCTTGGGAACTCATGTAAACTCATGTAAACTCATGTAAACTCCCTTCACTCTCTTCCAGAATATCCCGTTCCATTGCACAATCAAAAACCCTCTTCATTAAAGCAATTTCAACAGACACAGAAACCTCTTGTCCCCTTGAGACCCATAACTGAAATCTCTCTGTTAGAGTTCTACCAAAAAACTCTCCTTACTTTCTTTATCCCCCTCTCTCTTTCAGTCTCTCTCTTTCTCTGTGAACACCCTCCCTTCTCCTAACTATCTCTCGATCTGTATTCCTCTCTGTCTCTGTTCCTTCTAATTTCATTACCTCACGCAACCAACAAAATACAGGAAAACAGAATGTCAACATTCGCATGAGTTTCAACAATAACTTATATTTCAATAGCACCTTCAATCTCAGTGAAAGTGCATGAGCTTCCCAAGGACAAAGCCAGACGTAAAATGATGCCACGTAAAATGATATTAGGAAAGGACAAAATGGTGGTTCAGTGGTTTACACGGCTGCCTCACAGTTCCAGGGACTTGGCTTCAATTCCACTGTCGAGTGACTATGTGGAGTTTACACATTCTCCCTGTGCTGGCTTGGATTTCCTCGGGAGTTCTGGTTTCATCCCACAGTGCAGGTTAGGTGCAGTGGCCATGTTAAATAGCCCATGGTGCCCAGGGATGTGCAGGCTCGATGGGTTAGACATGGAAATGTAGAGTAAGAGGGATGGGGTATTGACACTCAGAGTGAGATGTTCTTTGAAGGAGTAGTGTGGACTCAGTGGGTTGAATGGCCTGGCTGAATGAAATAGGGGTGCTATGAGGATGATATTCAAAGGTTTAGGCGAGAGTATCTCTTGGAAGGGGAACAGGAGAGGAGGAAAGAGGAGTCAAGAGACAGAGCGAGATTGACTGAAGATTTCCCAGAGCTTTGAGCCTATGGGTTAAACAAACAGGCACCCCATGTGGACCAACTGAAGAGTCAGCCCAGGCACAGGCAGAACATCTTTAAAGGTCCAGTGATAGTCACGCTGCACACTACCCCAAGCCAGATTACAATCTCCTCCGACAGTGCAACACTCCCACAGCATTGACCCTCCAACAGTGCGACACTCCCTCAGCACTGACCCTCCGACAGTGCGACACTCCCTCAGTACTGACCCTCCAACAGTGCGGCACTCCCTCAACACTGACCATCCGACAGTGAGACACTCCCTCAGCACTGACCCTCCGACAGTGCGGCACTCCCTCAACACTGACCCTCTGACAGTGCAGCACTCCCTCAGTACTGACCCTCCGACAGTGCGACACTCCCTCAGCACTGACCCTCTGACAGTGCAGCACTCCCTCTGTACTGACCCTCTGACAGTGCGGCGCTCCCTCAGTACTGACCCTCTGACAGTGCGGCACTCCCTCAGCACTAACCCTCTGACACTGCGGCACTCCCTCAGTACTGACCCTCTGACAGTGCGGTACTCCCTCAGCACTGACCCTCTGACAGTGCAGCACTCCATCAGTACTGACCCTCTGACAGTGCGGCGCTCCCTCAGCACTGACGCTCTGACAGTGCGACACTCCCTCAGCACTGACCCTCTGACAGTGCGGCTCTCCCTCAGTACTGACCCACTGACAGTGCTACACTCCCTCAGTACTGACCCTCTGACAGTGCGGCACTCCCTCAGTACTGAATCTCTGACAGTGCGGCACTCCCTCAATACTGACCCTCTGACAGTGCGGCACTCCCTCAGCACTGACCCACTGACAGTGCTACACTCCCTCAGTACTGACCCTCTGACAGTGCTACACTCCGTCAGTACTGACCCTCTGACAGTGCTACACTCCCTCAGCACTGACCCTCTGACAGTGTGGCGCTCCCTGAGTACTGACCCTCTGACAGTCCAGCACTGCCTCAGTACTGACCCACTGACAGTGCTACACTCCCTCAGTACTGACCCTCTGACAGTGTGACACTCCCTCAGCACTGACCCTCTGACAGTGCGACACTCCCTCAGCACTGACCCTCTGACAGTGTGACACTCCCTCAATACTGACCCTCTGACAGTGCGGCACTCCCTCAGCACTGACCCTCTGACAGTGCGGCACTCCCTCAGTACTGACCCTCTGACAGTGCTACACTCCGTCAGTACTGACCCGCTGACAGTGCTACACTCCCTCAGCACTGACCCTCTGACAGTGTGGCGCTCCCTGAGTACTGACCCTCTGACAGTCCAGCACTCCCTCAGTACTGACCCTCTGACAGTGCAGCACTCCCTCAGTACTGACGCTCCGACAGTGCGGCACTCCCTCAACACTGACTCTATGACAGTGCAGCACTCCCTCAGTACTGACCCTCCGACAGTGCGACACTCCGTCAGCACTGACCCTCTGACAGTGCGGCACTCCCTCAGTACTGACCCTCCGACAGTGCGACACTCGCTCAGTACTGACCCTCTGACAGTGCGACACTCGCTCAGTACTGACCCTCTGACAGTGCAGCACTCCCTCAGTACTGACCCTCTGACAGTACGGCACTCCCTCAGTACTGACCCTCCGACAGTGCGACACTTGCTCAGTACTGACCCTCTGACAGTGCGGCACTCGCTCAGCACTGACCCTCTGACAGTGCGGCACTCCCTCAGCACTGACCCTCTGACAGTGCGGCTCTCCCTCAGTACTGACCCTCTGACAGTGCAGCACTCCCTCAGCACTGACCCTCTGACAGTGCGGCTCTCCCTCAGTACTGACCCTCTGACAGTGCGACACTCCCTCAGTACTGACCCTCTGACAGTGAGGCACTCCCTCAGTACTGACCCTCTGACAGTGCGGCACTCCTTCAGTACTGACCCTCCAACAGTGCGGCACTCCCTCAGCACTGACCCTCTGACAGTGCGGCACTCCCTCAGCACTGACCCTCTGACAGTGCGGCTCTCCCTCAGTACTGACCCACTGACAGTGCTACACTCCCTCAGTACTGACCCTCTGACAGTGCGGCACTCCCTCAGTACTGAATCTCTGAGAGTGCGGCACTCCCTCAATACTGACCCTCTGACAGTGCGGCACTCCCTCAGCACTGACCCTCTGACAGTGCTACACTCCCTCAGCACTGACCCTCTGACAGTGCTACACTCCCTCAGCACTGACCCTCTGACAGTGTGGCGCTCCCTGAATACTGACCCTCTGACAGTCCAGCACTCCCTCAGTACTGACCCTCTGACAGTGCAGCACTCCCTCAGTACTGAACCTCCGACAGTGCGACACTCCTTCAGCACTGACTCTATGACAGTGCGGCCCTCCATCAGTACTGACCCTCCGACAGTGCGACACTCGCTCAGTACTGACCCTCTGACAGTGCAGCACTCCCTCAGTACTGACCCTCTGACAGTGCGGCACTCCCTCAGTACTGACCCTCCGACAGTGCGACACTTGCTCAGTACTGACCCTCTGACAGTGCGGCTCTCCCTCAGTACTGACCCACTGACAGTGCTACACTCCCTCAGTACTGACCCTCTGACAGTGCGGCACTCCCTCAGTACTGAATCTCTGACAGTGCGGCACTCCCTCAATACTGACCCTCTGACAGTGCGGCACTCCCTCAGCACTGACCCACTGACAGTGCTACACTCCCTCAGTACTGACCCTCTGACAGTGCTACACTCCGTCAGTACTGACCCTCTGACAGTGCTACACTCCCTCAGCACTGACCCTCTGACAGTGTGGCGCTCCCTGAGTACTGACCCTCTGACAGTCCAGCACTGCCTCAGTACTGACCCACTGACAGTGCTACACTCCCTCAGTACTGACCCTCTGACAGTGTGACACTCCCTCAGCACTGACCCTCTGACAGTGCGACACTCCCTCAGCACTGACCCTCTGACAGTGTGACACTCCCTCAATACTGACCCTCTGACAGTGCGGCACTCCCTCAGCACTGACCCTCTGACAGTGCGGCACTCCCTCAGTACTGACCCTCTGACAGTGCTACACTCCGTCAGTACTGACCCGCTGACAGTGCTACACTCCCTCAGCACTGACCCTCTGACAGTGTGGCGCTCCCTGAGTACTGACCCTCTGACAGTCCAGCACTCCCTCAGTACTGACCCTCTGACAGTGCAGCACTCCCTCAGTACTGACGCTCCGACAGTGCGGCACTCCCTCAACACTGACTCTATGACAGTGCAGCACTCCCTCAGTACTGACCCTCCGACAGTGCGACACTCCGTCAGCACTGACCCTCTGACAGTGCGGCACTCCCTCAGTACTGACCCTCCGACAGTGCGACACTCGCTCAGTACTGACCCTCTGACAGTGCGACACTCGCTCAGTACTGACCCTCTGACAGTGCAGCACTCCCTCAGTACTGACCCTCTGACAGTACGGCACTCCCTCAGTACTGACCCTCCGACAGTGCGACACTTGCTCAGTACTGACCCTCTGACAGTGCGGCACTCGCTCAGCACTGACCCTCTGACAGTGCGGCACTCCCTCAGCACTGACCCTCTGACAGTGCGGCTCTCCCTCAGTACTGACCCTCTGACAGTGCAACACTCCCTCAGCACTGACCCTCTGACAGTGCGGCTCTCCCTCAGTACTGACCCTCTGACAGTGCGACACTCCCTCAGTACTGACCCTCTGACAGTGAGGCACTCCCTCAGTACTGACCCTCTGACAGTGCGGCACTCCTTCAGTACTGACCCTCCAACAGTGCGGCACTCCCTCAGCACTGACCCTCTGACAGTGTGGCACTCCCTCAGCACTGACCCTCTGACAGTGCGGCTCTCCCTCAGTACTGACCCACTGACAGTGCTACACTCCCTCAGTACTGACCCTCTGACAGTGCGGCACTCCCTCAGTACTGAATCTCTGAGAGTGCGGCACTCCCTCAATACTGACCCTCTGACAGTGCGGCACTCCCTCAGCACTGACCCTCTGACAGTGCTACACTCCCTCAGCACTGACCCTCTGACAGTGCTACACTCCCTCAGCACTGACCCTCTGACAGTGTGGCGCTCCCTGAATACTGACCCTCTGACAGTCCAGCACTCCCTCAGTACTGACCCTCTGACAGTGCAGCACTCCCTCAGTACTGAACCTCCGACAGTGCGACACTCCTTCAGCACTGACTCTATGACAGTGCGGCCCTCCATCAGTACTGACCCTCCGACAGTGCGACACTCGCTCAGTACTGACCCTCTGACAGTGCAGCACTCCCTCAGTACTGACCCTCTGACAGTGCGGCACTCCCTCAGTACTGACCCTCCGACAGTGCGACACTTGCTCAGTACTGACCCTCTGACAGTGCAGCACTCGCTCAGCACTGACCCTCTGACAGTGCGGCACTCCCTCAGCACTGACCCTCTGACAGTGCGGCGCTCCCTGAATACTGACCCTCTGACAGTCCAGCACTCCCTCAGTACTGACCCTCTGACAGTGCAGCACTCCTTCAGCACTGACTCTATGACAGTGCGGCACTCCCTCAGTACTGACCCTCCGACAGTGCGACACTCCTTCAGCACTGACTCTATGACAGTGCGGCACTCCCTCAGTACTGACCCTCTGACAGTGCGGCGCTCCCTGAATACTGACCCTCTGACAGTCCAGCACTCCCTCAGTACTGACCCTCTGACAGTGCAGCACTCCCTCAGTACTGACCCTCCGACTGTGCGGCACTCCCTCAGTACTGACCCTCCGACAGTGTGACACTCGCTCGGTACTGACCCTCTGACAGTCCAGCACTCCCTCAGTACTGACCCTCTGACAGTGCAGCACTCCCTCAGTACTGACCCTCCGACAGTGCGACACTCCCTCAGTACTGACCCTCTGACAGTGTGGCACTCCCTCAGCACTGACCCTCTGACAGTGCAGCACTCCCTCAGTACTGACCCTCTGACAGTGCGGCACTCCCTCAGTACTGACCCTCCGACAGTGCGACACTCGCTCAGTACTGACCCTCTGACAGTGCGGCACTCCCTCAGTACTGCCCCTCCGACAGTGCGGCACTCCCTCAGTACTGACCCTCCGACAGTGCGACACTCGCTCAGTACTGACCCTCTGACAGTGCGGCACTCGCTCAGTACTGACCCTCTGACAGTGCTACACTCCCTCAGCACTGATCCTCTGACAGTGCGGCGCTCCCTGAGTACTGACCCTGTGACAGTGCAGCACCCCCTCAGTACTGACCCTCTGACAGTGTGGCACTCCCTCAGTACTGACTCTCTGACAGTACAGCACTCGCTCAGTACTGACCCTCTGACAGTGCGGCACTCCCTCAGTACTGACCCTCTGACAGTGCTGCACTCCCTCAGTACTGACCCTCTGACAGTGCGGCACTCGCTCAGTACTGACCCTCTGACAGTGCTGCACTCCCTCAGTACTGACCCTCTGACAGTGCGGCACTCCCTCAGTACTGCACATGACTGTGTTTGTCAATGTTGCAGCTGATTTGACCCCGTGACAGTTGGCCTGAAGCTGGAAGAGCTCCCAGCCCTCACTGTGATTGTCAGCTGCAGATCATTTCCAACATGAATGGACAGTTTGCATCCAGTTCTGTACGTTTACCGTTTTTGAGATCAATGTTTAAGCTCCCCTTTTCATTGGCCGTGTTTTCCGACTGACAAACGGGCCCAAGGCCTTGCTGTCCTTCTTACTGAAGTAGAGATCCCTTGGACGGTATTTTTTAATTGCAATTGGTGAATGATTACTCATGGTTCTACTAACATCTCTGTGATCTCACAAGTGACAGTGAGTCACCGTTAATGAACAGAAGAGTTCACACTGCTCCTTACCCTCACCTTGACATTTGGCCCTGTATCTCAGCCTGTCGGTTTCTGTACATACGATATCCCTAACATTGCTGGTCCAGCTCTACAACTCATTCTGAAATTGAACGATCCTTTATTTACAGATATACAGTGGTATCTCTCAAGCACAGCTCTCTAGTGTAATCTCTGATTTCTCTTGCACACATTCTCATTCTCATCTGGGATCTTCTTGCTGATTGCTGTCAGAAGCATGAGCTCAGCGGAACCATCACAATTACAAGAATCTCATTACACCTCGAAAGAGAGAGGGAATTGTAGATTTGTAACTGTTCAGTTTTGACAACTGCTCATTGCATTGATCTGCAAAATCTGGAAGATTTGAAACACGAAAACAAATTGTGATGAATGTTGTCAATATTAGTTGGAGAGGAAATGGATTCAGTGACTGACGCTGGGTTATTTTTTGTGTTTCTATGATGTGCAGAGAATGAGACCCTTTCCTTGATTAAACAACTGCTGAGTCACACACATCATCGTCAGCACTTAGGATCCCCAATAGCTCAGCCAAACACAATCAATTAAACCAATCATTAAACTGCACAAATTTACCAACATAAGCAATCTCACAGGGACCTTTACAACTGAAAATTAATAACCAATCAAAATGCACTTTGGGAAGGTGGCTTTCTAAATGATTAAATTAAAGCAAAGGACTGTGCATGCTGGAGATATGAAAGAAGCAGAAGTGTCTGTAAAAACTCAGAAAGTGCAGCAGCATCTATAGAGAGAAAAACAGAGTTAATGTTTTGATTCGAGTAAGCAGTCGTGAAGAAGAGTGACCGGACTTGATACATTACCTCTGTTTCTCTCTCCACAGATGCTGCCAGACCCGTGGAGTTTCTGCAGCATTCTGTCTATCTTTCAGTTGTAGTTTGGTTCTGCTGAAAGTACACTCTTCCAAAACAGTAATTCTGCTTCTCCCATCTCATGGACTGAAACTCACTATCGCCTTCTCAACTAGTAATAATAATAAATGCTGGCCAGCGAGTGACACCCATGTCCCACGTGTGAATGAAAAAAACCCTAACTTCTAAGGATTTTCAACTTTGTTTCTGTTTTAACTTCAAATTTACAGCATCTGTAGTGGTTTGTTCTTTATCTTGGACGAACCCCCAGTCGGAGGATTGTGTCCAGTTCTGTTCCCACTCTTGAAGAAGGATGTGGAAAAGATTGGCTGGAGCGGGAGCAGGAAGGCGGGAAATGTGGAGAGACTGGAGAAGCTGAGATTGTTCTCCTGCGAGCAGAGAAAATTCAGTGGGATTTAATTGAAGCGTGCAAAATCATGAAGGGGCTCCAGATACTTCCTCTTTACCATGGATGTGCAATCCCTTTACACGTCCATTCCCCACCAGGAGGGTCTTAGGACTCACCGGTTCTTCCTGGAGCAAAGATCTGAACCATCGCCACCCACCACCACCCTCCTCCGCTTGGCTGAGCTTGTCCTCACCCTCAACAACTTCTCTTTCAACTCCTCTCATTTTCTGCAGATAATAGCGGTCGCCATGGGTACCCGCATGGGCCCTAGTTATACCTGTCTCTTTGTGGGGTACATGGAATATTCTTTGTTCCAGTCCTATTTCGGCCCCCACCCACAACTCCTTCTCCGATACATCAATTATATCATTAATACTACTTCCCTCTCTCGTCTGGAATTGCAAAATTTCATCAATTTTGCTTCCAATTTCCATCCTGCCCTCACTTTCACCTGGTCTATCTCTGACTCCTCCATTCTCTTCCTCAACATTTTTGTTTCTATTTCTGGGGAGAGACTGGCCCCTAATATCCATAACAAACCCACTGACTCCCACAGCTACCTGGGCTATACATCCTCACACCCGACTTCCAGTAAAGACTCCATCCCATTCTCTCAGTTCCTTGGTCTCCATCGCAGATGTTCAGATGAGGCCAACCTCAACAAAGGAGCCTCTGAAATGACCACATCCTTCCTCAACCGAGGATTCCCGGGCTCCATTGTCAACAGGGCCCTCAACTAGGACCCACCTCCCACGCTTCCGCCCTCTTTCCTTCTCTTTCCTCCCACAACAGCAATAGGGTTCCCCTTATCCTCACTTACCATCCCACCAGCATCCACATCCAGAAGATCATCAGACGCCATTTCCCCACCTCCAGTGAGGTGCCACCACCAGACACATATCCCCATCCCCTCCCTTGTCCGCCTTCTGCAGGGATCGCTCCCTCTGGGACATCCTGGTCCGCACCTCCTTCACCCCCCCAGCACATCCCCACAGCCCTACGGCACCTTCCCCTGTAACCGGCGAAGGTGCAATGCCTGCCCATTTACCTCCTCCCTACCCAGTATCCAAGGCCCCAAACATACCTTCCAGGTGAAGCAACACTTCATGTGCACTTCCCACAGTCTAGACTACTGCATTCGCTGCTCACAGTGTGGTCTCCTCTACTTTGGGGAAACAAAACGTAGAGTTGGCGACCACTTCGCAGAACATCTAATTTCTGCTCACAAAAAACACCCTGAACTACCTGTTGCTTGTCACTTCAATACACCACCCTTCTCCCTGGCCAACATCTCTGTCTCTTGATTGCTGCAGGGTTCCAGTGAAGCCCAACACAAGCTGGAGGAACAACTCCTGGCAACGCAGGTCGATAGAGTCATCAAGAAGGCATATGGCATGCTTTCCTTCGTCAGACGGGGTATTGAGTACAAGAGTTGGCAGGTCATCTTACAGTTGTAAAAGACTTTGGTTCGGCCACATTTAGGGTACTGTGTACAGTTCTGGTCGCCACATTACCAAAAGGATGTGGATGCGGTGACCATGGGGCACTTCAATATGCAGGTGGACTGGGTGAATAATGTTGCCGTTGGATCCAAAGGATATGTAATGAGCCAGACTTTATAAAAGATCTTAAAGTAAGGGAACACTTAGGAGGCAGTGATCATAATATGGTAGAGTTCAGTCTGCAGTTTGAAAGAGAGAAGGCAAAATCGGATGTAATAGTGTTACAGTTAAATAAAGGTAATTACTGGGGCATGAGAGAGGAATTGACGAAAATCGACTGGAAGCAGAGCCTAGCGGGGAAGACAGTAGAGCAACAATAGCAGGAGTTTCTGGGTGTAATTGAGGACACAGCACAGAGGTCCATCCCAAAGAAAAGAAAGATTATCCGGGGTGGGATTAGACAGCCATGGCTGACAAAGGAAGTCAGGAAACGTATCAAAGAAAAAGAGACAGCCTATACAGTGGCCAAGAGCACTGGGAAATCAGAAGATTGGGAAGCCTGCAAAAACAAACAGAGGATGACAGGGAGAGAAATAAGAAAGGAGAGGATCAAATATAAAGGTAGGCTAGCTAGTAATATTAGAAATGATAGTAAAAGCTTCTTTCAATACATAAGAAACAAACGAGAGGCAAAAGTAGACATTGGGCCTCTCCAAATTGATGCTGGAAAGCTTGTGATGGGAGATAAGGGAATAGCTGAAGAACTTAATACGTACTTTGTGTCAGTCTTCACAGTGGAATACAAGAGTAGTATGCCAACAATTATGGAGAGCCAGGGGGCAGAGTTGAGTACGGTAGGCATTACAAAAGAGAAAGTGCTAGAAAAGTTAAAAGGGCTAAAAATTGATAAATCTCCTGGCCCCGATGGACTACATCCTGGAGTTCTGAGGGAGGTGGCTGAGGAAATAGCGGAGGCTTTGGTTGTGATCTTTCAAAAGTCACTGGAGTCTGGGAAAGTCCCAGATGATTGGACAGTTGCTGTTGTAACTCCCTTGTTTAAGAAAGGATCAAGGCAAAAGATGGAAAATGATAGGTTGATTAGCCTGACTTTCGTTGTTGGTAAAATTCTAGAATTCATCGTTAAGGATGAGATTTCTAAATTCCTGGAAGTGCAGTGTCAGATTAAAACAAGTCAGCATGGATTGAGGACGGGGATGTCGTGCCTGACAAACCTGTTAGAATTCTTTGAAGAGGTAACAAGTATATTACACCAGGGAAACCCAATAGATGTTATCTATCTAGACTTCCTTTGATAAGGTGCCTCACAGGAGGCTGCTGAGTAAGATGAAAGCCCATGGTGTTTGAGGTGCGCTACTGGCTTGGACTGAGGATTGGCTGTCTGACAGAAGGCAGAGAGTTGGGATAAAAGGCTCTTTTTCAGAGTGGCAACCAGTGACGAGTGGTGTCCCGCAGGGTTCAGTGTTGGGGCCGCAGCCCTGATCTGGATGAAGGGACTGGGGGCATTCTGGCGAAGTTTGCCGATGATACGAAGATAGGTGGACAGGCAGGTAGTACTGAGGAGGTGGGGAGGCTGCAGAAAGATTTAGACAGTTTAGGAGTGTGGTCCAGGAAGTAGCTGATGAAATTCAACGTGAGCAAATGTGAGGTTTTGCACTTTGGAAAAAAGAATACAGGCATGGACTATTTTCTAAACGGTGAGAAAATTCATAAAGCAGAAGTACAAAGGGATCTGGGAGTGTTGGTCCAGGATTCTCTAAAGGTTAACTTGCAGGTAGAGTCCATAATTAAGAAAGTGAATGTAATGTTGTCGTTTATCTCAAGAGGGTTGGAATATAAAAGCAGCGATGTGCTTCTGAGGCTTTATAAAGCTCTAGTTAGGCCCCATTTAGAATACTGTGTCCAATTTTGGGCCTCACATCTCAGGAAGGACATACTAGCTCTGGAGCGTGTCCAGTGGAGATTCACACGGATAATCCCTGGAATGGTAGGTTTAACGTATGATGAACGGCTAAGGATCCTGGGATTGTACTCATTAGAGTTTAGAAGGTTGAGGCGATCTAATAGAAACTTACAAGATAATGTATGGTTTAGAAGGGGTGGACGCTAGGAAGTTGTTTGCGTTAGGCGGGGAGACTAGGACCCGTGGGCACAACCTTAAAATTAGAGGGGGTAAACTTATAACGGAAATGAGACGACATTTCTTCAGCCAGAGAGTGGTGGGCTTGTGGAATTCATTGCCACAGAGCGCAGTGGAGGCCAGGACATTGGATGCCTTCAAGGCAGAGCTCGACAAATTCTTGATCTCAGAAGGAATCAAGGGCTACGGGGAGAGCGCAGGAAAGTGGAGTTGAAATGCCCATCAGCCATGGTTAAATGGAGTGGACTCAATAGGCCAAATGGCCTTACTTCCATTCCTATGTCTTATGGTCTTATGGTCTAAAATGAGGTGTTAGAACAAAGGTCAAAGAAAATTACAGCACAGGAACAGGCCCTTCAGTCCTCCAAGACTGCACTGATCCAGGTCCTCTATCTAAACCTGTCGCCTATTTTCCAAGGATCTGTATCCCTCTGCTCCCTGCCCGTTCATGTATCTGTTGAGTTACATCTTAAATCAGGCTATCGTGCCCACCTCTGCCACCTCCGCTGGCAAAGCATTCCAGGCACCCACGACACCCTGTATAAAGAACTTTCCACGTATATCTCCCTTAAACTTTCCTCCTCTCACTTTGAACTCATGACACCTGGTAATTGAATCCCCCACTTTGGGAAAAAGCTTTTTGCTATCCATCCTGTCTATACTCCTCATGATTTTGTAGACCTCAATCAGGTCCCCCCTCAACGTCCATCTTCCCTTTGAAAATAATCCTAATCTATTCAACCTGTCTTCATAGCTAGCACCCTCCATACCAGGCAACATCCTGTTGAACCTCCTCTGCACCCTCTCCAAAGCATCCACATCCTTTTGGTAATGTGGCGACCAGAACTGTACACAGTACTCTAAATGCGGTCGAACCAAAGTCCTATACAACTGCAACATGACCTGCCAACTCTTGTACTCAATACCCCGTCCAATGAAGGAAAGCATGCCGTATGCCTTCTTGACCACCCTATTGACCTGCGTTGCCACCTTCAGGGAACAATGGACCTGAGCACCCAGGTCTCTCTGTTCATCAATTCTCCCCAGGACTTTTCCATTTACTGTATAGTTTGCCCTTGAATTTGATCTTCCAAAATGTATCACCTCGCATTTGCCCGGATTGAACTCCATCTGCCATTTATCTGCCCAACTCTCCAGTCTATCTATATTCTGCTGTAATCTCTGACAGTCCCCTTCACTATCAGCTACTCCACCAACCTTAGTGTCATCTGCAAACTTGCTGATCAGACCACCTACACTTCCTCCAAATCATTTACATATATCACAAAGAACAGTGGTCCCAGCACAGATCCCTGTGGAACACCACTGGTTACAGGTTTCCAATTTGAGAAACTCCCTTCTACTACTACCCTCTGTCTCCTGCTGCCCAGCCAGTTTTTTATCCATCTAGCTAGCACACCCTGGACCCCACGTGCCTTCACTTTCTCCATCAGCCTGCCATATCTTACCTGACATCTCTATACAGCCCCTTTGCATTTTCTTCATACCTTCCTTTCCCACCTGTCTTATACTGCCAGCTACTCTGGGCATTACATGTGGTCCTTTGTCCAAATTATTGATACCAATTCTAAATAACCGATAAATAACCAGTATAGATCCTCCCCGCACCATCCCACCAGTTCCAGCAATGAGTCCGAAAATGTTCGTGTCACCCAACTATTTGTTTTGTGTCCTTTGAGAAATTGTCAGTCAGTATTACCAGCATCCCAGGACCACTACTGGGCTGCCTTTGTGTGACACCTTCCCAAATGCTATGGTTGTTGTTTCTTGCAGAGCTGGAGCAGAGAATGGCTCCCTGTCAGAGATCAGTGATGTTATACCAAGTGTTAATGAGTTGGCCTGTTGGATTTTGATCTCAGGTAAAGAAGATTAATTGAGAGCATCATTATGAATCTCTCTAAATGATATCAACATGTTAAGGTTGGTTGGCTCGCTCTGCTGGTTTGTGGTTCCGCAGACATTTCGTTATTGTGCTTGGTTATGTCCTCAATGCAGCCTCTGATGAAGCTGTAGAACAGCATCAGAAAGATCCAACACGCCCCGACACACTCGTCACATGACCCTACATCAGGAACACATCAGAACTCACCACAAGACTTCTACGACCGCTGGGCAACAGAGTGGCACACAAACCCACATCAACCCTAATGACAAGTGCTCACCCGAACTAAAGACCCACTCCCCACCACGGACAGGACCAACGTCATCTACAAGATCCCCTGCAGAGACTGTGAGAAACACTACATCAGACAAACAGGAAGGAAACTAACAACAAGAGAACACGAACACCAACCGGCTACAGAAAGACATGACCAATACTCACTCAACTCAATCCACATGGACAAGGAGAACCACGACTTCAACTGGGACAACGCCAAGATCCTGGGACAGGCTGGGCAGAGACAGGCACGGGAATTCCTAGAAGCCTGGCACTCCACGAAACATGCTATTAATAAACACATTGAACTCGAACCCATATATATTCCACTACGAAGGAAACCCGGGAGTGAGGTGATCCATCTCAATGGACCCCAGAGTTTAAAACCCAGGTGGGAGAACACACCGACGCTCATCAGAGGCTGCACTGAGGATGTTACCAAGCATGGTAACGAAACATCTGCAGAACAATAAAACAGCCAACCAACCCAAACATCCACAACCCGAGCTACAAATCTACTCCAAAACCTTAGTGATATCAGCATGAAATGTACCAAAAGTTGACGTGAAATATGCTAGAGATGGATAGATCATGTGAGATTTGGTGAGGCTCACATTCAGCACTGCATCAATTCCGGAAAACTGATCTGTTTTTGTGAAACATTGAGAGGAAGCTTCATTGTAATAAAATTAACAAGGGATTTACAGTGAATTCCTCTTACAATTCTCAAATCCTTTTTAATGAATCCTACAAAAGAAAGAAGTGACAGAAGAGAAGCATATCACTAATGAAGATGGATAGCACCTGGATGTGAAGGGAATTATAGAACGTGGATCTGCGGCTCTGGATCAGCTGTGATCAGACAGATTGATGGAGCAGCACTAAGGGGGCCAAATGGACGACTTCTCATATTATTTCTGACAGTCATGGAGTCATTGAGGTTGACAGCAAGGAAACAGGCCCTTTGGCCCAATTTACCCATGCCACCCAGGTTTCACGATTAAAATTAAACTTATTTGTGTGTGCTTGTATTGTTATCATCATCTTCTGTCATGAAAATTTTGCAGCTGGAAGAAAGAGACGGGAGATTGTCTGCAGTGCATGTTTGCATTGAAGTACAATTGTGTACAAATATCATTCCTGCTCTGTCAGAAACATGTGATCATCACCATAAAGCAGCCAGATCAGTCACATGTTTTCAGGCAAACTTAATACAGACCCATGACAAAATATTACAAACATTAACAGACAAACATTATAATAAATATTAAGCATTAACAATATAACAAACATTGCAAAGTACTGGCAAGTCTGCTTCAGAATCACAAAAAGCCTGGACTCAATTTCCACCTTCCCTCAGCACTGACCCTCTGACAGTGCGGCACTTCCTCAGCACTGACCCTCTGACAGTGCGACACTCTCTCAGCACTGACCCTCTGACAGTGCGGCGCTCCCTCAGTACTGACCCTCCGACAGTGCGGCACTCACTCAGTAGTGACCCTCCGACAGTGCAGCACTCCCTCAGTACTGACCCTCCAACAGTGCAGCACTCCGTCAGCACTGACCCTCTGGCAGTGTGGCACTCCCTCAGTACTGACCCTCTGACAGTGCGGCGCTCCCTCAGTACTGACCCTCTGACAGTGCAGCACTCCCTCAGTACTGACCCTCTGTCAGTGCAGCACTCCCTCAGCACTGACCTTCCGACAGTGCGGCACTCCCTCAGCACTGACCCTCTGACAGTGCAGCACTCTCTCAGTACTGACCCTCTGACAGTGCGGCGCTCCCTCAGCACTGACCCTCTGGCAGTGCAGCACTCCCTCAGCACTGACCCTCTGACAGTGCAGCGCTCCCTCAGTACTGACCCTCTGACAGTGCGGCACTCCCTCAGTACTGACCCTCCAACAGTGCAGCTCTCCCTCAATACTGACTCTCTGACAGTGCGGCACTCCTTCAGTACTGACTCTCTGACAGTGAGGCACTCCCTCAGTACTGACACTCCGACAGTGTGGCACTCCCTCAGCACTGACCCTCTGACAGTGTGGCACTCCCTCAGTACTGACCCTCTGACAGTACGGCACTCCCTCAGTACTGACCCTCCAACAGTGCAGCACTCCCTCAATACTGACTCTCTGACAGTGCGGCCCTCCTTCAGTACTGACTCTCTGACAGTGCGGCACTCCCTCAGTACTGACCTTCCGACAGTGCAGCACTCCGTCAGCACTGACCTCATTGAGGTCAAGCTCCGTTTGGCTCTGGGGTATGTTTGAACAGTTGCTGTATTGAGGTGAATTCCTCCATGTTCTCAAAACTTACATGTAAGTTGATGAGTGACACAGAGAAATATGGCTGAATATTTGAGTTGACATTTTTAGCTTCATTCTCTGCCTGTTAATCTTTCTCCCTCTGTTCTCTGTTGCAGACTTATTCTTGGAAACACTTGTGTGAACTACATTACTTCAGTGACATTGTTGGATTGTACATCCTCTCTAAGGTAAATGTCC